>NC_142771.1:12598000-12902000 GCF_988280905.1 Pimephales promelas | reverse complement strand
CCAGAGCTGAGATATCAAAATTCAAAATTTCGACCCGAAAAAAAAAACGACAGTGTTACCCCTTTCGTTTTTTTTTTTCATTTTTGGGCGAAAAATTAAGTTTCTCCAATCTTCTCAAAACTCTGGATTATGATAGAGGGCTGTGAGACTTAGACCTGAGTGCAAAAATGGATGATCTAGACCCTTCCAGAGCTGAGATATCAAAATTCAAAATTTCGACCCGAAAAAAAAACGACAGTGTTACCCCTTTCGTTTTTTTTTTTTTTGGGCGAAAAATTAAGTTTCTCCAATCTTCTCAAAACTCTGGATTATGATAGAGGGCTGTGAGACTTAGACCTGAGTGCAAAAATGGATGATCTAGACCCTTCCAGAGCTGAGATATCAAAATTCAAAATTTCGACCCGAAAAAAAAACGACAGTGTTACCCCTTTCGTTTTTTTTCATTTTTGGGCGAAAAATTAAGTTTCTCCAATCTTCTCAAAACTCTGGATTATTATAGAGGGCTGTGAGACTTAGACCTGAGTGCAAAAATGGATGATCTAGACCCTTCCAGAGCTGAGATATCAAAATTTCGACCCGAAAAAAAAACGACAGTGTTACCCCTTTCGTTTTTTTTTTCATTTTTGGGCGAAAAATTAAGTTTCTCCAATCTTCTCAAAACTCTGGATTATGATAGAGGGCTGTGAGACTTAGACCTGAGTGCAAAAATGGAGGCTCTAGACCCTTCCAGAGCTGAGATATCGAAATTCAAAATTTCGACCCGAAAAAAAAAACGACAGTGTTACCCCTTTCGTTTTTTTTTCATTTTTGGGCGAAAAATTAAGTTTCTCCAATCTTCTCAAAACTCTGGATTATGATCGAGGGCTGTGAGACTTTGACCTGAGTGCAAAAATGGATGATCTAGACCCTTCCAGAGCTGAGATATCAAAATTCAAAATTTCGACCCGAAAAAAAAACGACAGTGTTACCCCTTTCGTTTTTTTTTCATTTTTGGGCGAAAAATTAAGTTTCTCCAATCTTCTCAAAACTCTGGATTCTGATAGAGGGCAATGAGACTTTCACCTGAGTGCAAAAATGGAGGCTCTAGACCCTTCCAGAGCTGAGATATCGAAATTCAAAATTTCGACCCGAAAAAAAAACGACAGTGTTACCCCTTTCGTTTTTTTCCATTTTCGGGCGAAAAATTAAGTTTCTCCAATCTTCTCAAAACTCTGGATTATGATAGAGGGCCACGAAACTTTGACCTGAGTGCAAAAATGGATGATCTAGACCCTTCCAGAGCTGAGATATCGAAATTCAAAATTTCGACCCGAAAAAAAAACGACAGTGTTACCCCTTTCGTTTTTTTCCGTTTTCGGGCGAAAAATTAAGTTTCTCCAATCTTCTCAAAACTCTGGATTATGATAGAGGGCCACGAAACTTTGACCTGAGTGCAAAAATGGATGATCTAGACCCTTCCAGAGCTGAGATATCAAAATTCAAAATTTCGACCCGAAAAAAAAACGACAGTGTTACCCCTTTCGTTTTTTTTTTCATTTTTGGGCGAAAAATTAAGTTTCTCCAATCTTCTCAAAACTCTGGATTATGATAGAGGGCTGTGAGACTTAGACCTGAGTGCAAAAATGGATGATCTAGACCCTTCCAGAGCTGAGATATCAAAATTCAAAATTTCGACCCGAAAAAAAAAAACGACAGTGTTACCACTTTCGTTTTTTTTCATTTTTGGGCGAAAAATTAAGTTTCTCCAATCTTCTCAAAACTCTGGATTATTATAGAGGGCTGTGAGACTTAGACCTGAGTGCAAAAATGGATGATCTAGACCCTTCCAGAGCTGAGATATCAAAATTCAAAATTTCGACCCGAAAAAAAAACGACAGTGTTACCCCTTTCGTTTTTTTTTTCATTTTTGGGCGAAAAATTAAGTTTCTCCAATCTTCTCAAAACTCTGGATTATGATAGAGGGCTGTGAGACTTAGACCTGAGTGCAAAAATGGATGATCTAGACCCTTCCAGAGCTGAGATATCAAAATTCAAAATTTCGACCCGAAAAAAAAAAACGACAGTGTTACCACTTTCGTTTTTTTTTCATTTTTGGGCGAAAAATTAAGTTTCTCCAATCTTCTCAAAACTCTGGATTATGATAGAGGGCTGTGAGACTTAGACCTGAGTGCAAAAATGGAGGCTCTAGACCCTTCCAGAGCTGAGATATCAAAATTCAAAATTTCGACCCGAAAAAAAAACGACAGTGTTACCCCTTTCGTTTTTTTTTTCATTTTTGGGCGAAAAATTAAGTTTCTCCAATCTTCTCAAAACTCTGGATTCTGATAGAGGGCAATGAGACTTTCACCTGAGTGCAAAAATGGAGGCTCTAGACCCTTCCAGAGCTGAGATATCGAAATTCAAAATTTCGACCCGAAAAAAAAACGACAGTGTTACCCCTTTCGTTTTTTTCCATTTTTGGGCGAAAAATTAAGTTTCTCCAATCTTCTCAAAACTCTGGATTATGATAGAGGGCCACGAAACTTTGACCTGAGTGCAAAAATGGATGATCTAGACCCTTCCAGAGCTGAGATATCGAAATTCAAAATTTCGACCCGAAAAAAAAACGACAGTGTTACCCCTTTCGTTTTTTTCCGTTTTCGGGCGAAAAATTAAGTTTCTCCAATCTTCTCAAAACTCTGGATTATGATAGAGGGCCACGAAACTTTGACCTGAGTGCAAAAATGGATGATCTAGACCCTTCCAGAGCTGAGATATCAAAATTCAAAATTTCGACCCGAAAAAAAAACGACAGTGTTACCCCTTTCGTTTTTTTTTTTCATTTTTGGGCGAAAAATTAAGTTTCTCCAATCTTCTCAAAACTCTGGATTATGATAGAGGGCTGTGAGACTTAGACCTGAGTGCAAAAATGGATGATCTAGACCCTTCCAGAGCTGAGATATCAAAATTCAAAATTTCGACCCGAAAAAAAAACGACAGTGTTACCCCTTTCGTTTTTTTCCATTTTTGGGCGAAAAATTAAGTTTCTCCAATCTTCTCAAAACTCTGGATTATGATAGAGGGCCACGAAACTTTGACCTCAGTGCAAAAATGGATGATCTAGACCCTTCCAGAGCTGAGATATCGAAATTCAAAATTTCGACCCGAAAAAAAAACGACAGTGTTACCCCTTTCGTTTTTTTCCGTTTTCGGGCGAAAAATTAAGTTTCTCCAATCTTCTCAAAACTCTGGATTATGATAGAGGGCCACGAAACTTTGACCTGAGTGCAAAAATGGATGATCTAGACCCTTCCAGAGCTGAGATATCAAAATTCAAAATTTCGACCCGAAAAAAAAACGACAGTGTTACCCCTTTCGTTTTTTTTTTTCATTTTTGGGCGAAAAATTAAGTTTCTCCAATCTTCTCAAAACTCTGGATTATGATAGAGGGCTGTGAGACTTAGACCTGAGTGCAAAAATGGATGATCTAGACCCTTCCAGAGCTGAGATATCAAAATTCAAAATTTCGACCCGAAAAAAAAAAACGACAGTGTTACCACTTTCGTTTTTTTTTTCATTTTTGGGCGAAAAATTAAGTTTCTCCAATCTTCTCAAAACTCTGGATTATGATAGAGGGCTGTGAGACTTAGACCTGAGTGCAAAAATGGATGATCTAGACCCTTCCAGAGCTGAGATATCAAAATTCAAAATTTCGACCGGAAAAAAAAACGACAGTGTTACCCCTTTCGTTTTTTTCCATTTTCGGGCGAAAAATTAAGTTTCTCCAATCTTCTCAAAACTCTGGATTCTGAAAGAAGACCACGAGACTTTGACCTGAGTGCAAAAATGGAGGCTCTAGACCCTTCCAGAGCTGAGATATCGAAATTCAAAATTTCCACCAGAAAAAAAAACGACAGTGTTACCCCTTTCGTTTTTTTCCATTTTCGGGCGAAAAATTAAGTTTCTCCAATCTTCTCAAAACTCTGGATTATGATAGAGGGCCACGAAACTTTGACCTGAGTGCAAAAATGGATGATCTAGACCCTTCCAGAGCTGAGATATCGAAATTCAAAATTTCGACCCGAAAAAAAAACGACAGTGTTACCCCTTTCGTTTTTTTTCATTTTTGGGCGAAAAATTAAGTTTCTCCAATCTTCTCAAAACTCTGGATTATAATCGAGGGCTGTGAGACTTTGACCTGAGTGCAAAAATGGAGGCTCTAGACCCTTCCAGAGCTGAGATATCAAAATTCAAAATTTCCACCGGAAAAAAAAACGACAGTGTTACCCCTTTCGTTTTTTTCCATTTTCGGGCGAAAAATTAAGTTTCTCCAATCTTCTAAAAACTCTGGATTATGATAGAGGGCCACGAAACTTTGACCTGAGTGCAAAAATGGATGATCTAGACCCTTCCAGAGCTGAGATATCGAAATTCAAAATTTCGACCCGAAAAAAAACGACAGTGTTACCCCTTTCGTTTTTTTCTGTTTTCGGGCGAAAAATTAAGTTTCTCCAATCTTCTCAAAACTCTGGATTATGATAGAGGGCCACGAAACTTTGACCTGAGTGCAAAAATGGATGATCTAGACCCTTCCAGAGCTGAGATATCAAAATTCAAAATTTCGACCCGAAAAAAAAACGACAGTGTTACCCCTTTCGTTTTTTTTTCATTTTTGGGCGAAAAATTAAGTTTCTCCAATCTTCTCAAAACTCTGGATTATTATAGAGGGCTGTGAGACTTAGACCTGAGTGCAAAAATGGATGATCTAGACCCTTCCAGAGCTGAGATATCAAAATTCAAAATTTCGACCCGAAAAAAAAACGACAGTGTTACCCCTTTCGTTTTTTTTCATTTTTGGGCGAAAAATTAAGTTTCTCCAATCTTCTCAAAACTCTGGATTATTATAGAGGGCTGTGAGACTTAGACCTGAGTGCAAAAATGGATGATCTAGACCCTTCCAGAGCTGAGATATCAAAATTCAAAATTTCGACCCGAAAAAAAAAACGACAGTGTTACCCCTTTCGTTTTTTTTTTTCATTTTTGGGCGAAAAATTAAGTTTCTCCAATCTTCTCAAAACTCTGGATTATGATAGAGGGCTGTGAGACTTAGACCTGAGTGCAAAAATGGATGATCTAGACCCTTCCAGAGCTGAGATATCAAAATTCAAAATTTCGACCCGAAAAAAAAACGACAGTGTTACCCCTTTCGTTTTTTTTTTTTTTGGGCGAAAAATTAAGTTTCTCCAATCTTCTCAAAACTCTGGATTATGATAGAGGGCTGTGAGACTTAGACCTGAGTGCAAAAATGGATGATCTAGACCCTTCCAGAGCTGAGATATCAAAATTCAAAATTTCGACCCGAAAAAAAAACGACAGTGTTACCCCTTTCGTTTTTTTTCATTTTTGGGCGAAAAATTAAGTTTCTCCAATCTTCTCAAAACTCTGGATTATTATAGAGGGCTGTGAGACTTAGACCTGAGTGCAAAAATGGATGATCTAGACCCTTCCAGAGCTGAGATATCAAAATTTCGACCCGAAAAAAAAACGACAGTGTTACCCCTTTCGTTTTTTTTTTCATTTTTGGGCGAAAAATTAAGTTTCTCCAATCTTCTCAAAACTCTGGATTATGATAGAGGGCTGTGAGACTTAGACCTGAGTGCAAAAATGGAGGCTCTAGACCCTTCCAGAGCTGAGATATCGAAATTCAAAATTTCGACCCGAAAAAAAAAACGACAGTGTTACCCCTTTCGTTTTTTTTTCATTTTTGGGCGAAAAATTAAGTTTCTCCAATCTTCTCAAAACTCTGGATTATGATCGAGGGCTGTGAGACTTTGACCTGAGTGCAAAAATGGATGATCTAGACCCTTCCAGAGCTGAGATATCAAAATTCAAAATTTCGACCCGAAAAAAAAACGACAGTGTTACCCCTTTCGTTTTTTTTCATTTTTTGGCGAAAAATTAAGTTTCTCCAATCTTCTCAAAACTCTGGATTATTATAGAGGGCTGTGAGACTTAGACCTGAGTGCAAAAATGGATGATCTAGACCCTTCCAGAGCTGAGATATCAAAATTCAAAATTTCGACCCGAAAAAAAAACGACAGTGTTACCCCTTTCGTTTTTTTTTTTTCATTTTTGGGCGAAAAATTAAGTTTCTCCAATCTTCTCAAAACTCTGGATTATGATAGAGGGCTGTGAGACTTAGACCTGAGTGCAAAAATGGATGATCTAGACCCTTCCAGAGCTGAGATATCAAAATTCAAAATTTCGACCGGAAAAAAAAACGACAGTGTTACCCCTTTCGTTTTTTTCCATTTTCGGGCGAAAAATTAAGTTTCTCCAATCTTCTCAAAACTCTGGATTCTGAAAGAAGACCACGAGACTTTGACCTGAGTGCAAAAATGGAGGCTCTAGACCCTTCCAGAGCTGAGATATCGAAATTCAAAATTTCGACCCGAAAAAAAAACGACAGTGTTACCCCTTTCGTTTTTTTTCGTTTTCGGGCGAAAAATTAAGTTTCTCCAATCTTCTCAAAACTCTGGATTATGATAGAGGGCCACAAAACTTTGACCTGAGTGCAAAAATGGATGATCTAGACCCTTCCAGAGCTGAGATATCGAAATTCAAAATTTCGACCCGAAATAAAAAAAACGACAGTGTTACCCCTTTCGTTTTTTTTCGTTTTCGGGCGAAAAATTAAGTTTCTCCAATCTTCTCAAAACTCTGGATTATGATAGAGGGCTGTGAGACTTTGACCTGAGTGCAAAAATGGATGATCTAGACCCTTCCAGAGCTGAGATATCAAAATTCAAAATTTCGACCCGAAAAAAAAACGACAGTGTTACCCCTTTCGTTTTTTTTTTCATTTTTGGGCGAAAAATTAAGTTTCTCCAATCTTCTCAAAACTCTGGATTATGATCGAGGGCTGTGAGACTTTGACCTGAATGCAAAAATGGAGGCTCTAGACCCTTCCAGAGCTGAGATATCAAAATTCAAAATTTCCACCGGAAAAAAAAACGACAGTGTTACCCCTTTCGTTTTTTTTTTCATTTTTGGGCGAAAAATTAAGTTTCTCCAATCTTCTCAAAACTCTGGATTATGATCGAGGGCTGTGAGACTTTGACCTGAATGCAAAAATGGAGGCTCTAGACCCTTCCAGAGCTGAGATATCAAAATTAAAAATTTCCACCGGAAAAAAAAACGACAGTGTTACCCCTTTCGTTTTTTTCCATTTTCGGGCGAAAAATTAAGTTTCTCCAATCTTCTCAAAACTCTGGATTATGATAGAGGGCCACGAAACTTTGACCTGAGTGCAAAAATGGATGATCTAGACCCTTCCAGAGCTGAGATATCGAAATTCAAAATTTCGACCGGAAAAAAAAAACGACAGTGTTACCCCTTTCGTTTTTTTCCGTTTTCGGGCGAAAAATTAAGTTTCTCCAATCTTCTCAAAACTCTGGATTATGATAGAGGGCCACAAAACTTTGACCTGAGTGCAAAAATGGATGATCTAGACCCTTCCAGAGCTGAGATATCAAAATTCAAAATTTCGACCCGAAAAAAAAACGACAGTGTTACCCCTTTCGTTTTTTTTCATTTTTGGGCGAAAAATTAAGTTTCTCCAATCTTCTCAAAACTCTGGATTATTATAGAGGGCTGTGAGACTTAGACCTGAGTGCAAAAATGGATGATCTAGACCCTTCCAGAGCTGAGATATCAAAATTCAAAATTTCGACCCGAAAAAAAAACGACAGTGTTACCCCTTTCGTTTTTTTTCATTTTTGGGCGAAAAATTAAGTTTCTCCAATCTTCTCAAAACTCTGGATTATGATAGAGGGCCACGAAACTTTGACCTGAGTGCAAAAATGGAGGCTCTAGACCCTTCCAGAGCTGAGATATCAAAATTCAAAATTTCCACCGGAAAAAAAAACGACAGTGTTACCCCTTTCCTTTTTTCCGTTTTCGGGCGAAAAATTAAGTTTCTCCAATCTTCTAAAAACTCTGGATTATGATAGAGGGCCACGAAACTTTGACCTGAGTGCAAAAATGGATGATCTAGACCCTTCCAGAGCTGAGATATCGAAATTCAAAATTTCGACCCGAAAAAAAAACGACAGTGTTACCCCTTTCCTTTTTTCCGTTTTCGGGCGAAAAATTAAGTTTCTCCAATCTTCTCAAAACTCTGGATTATGATAGAGGGCCACGAAACTTTGACCTGAGTGCAAAAATGGATGATCTAGACCCTTCCAGAGCTGAGATATCGAAATTCAAAATTTCGACCCGAAAAAAAACGACAGTGTTACCCCTTTCGTTTTTTTCTGTTTTCGGGCGAAAAATTAAGTTTCTCCAATCTTCTCAAAACTCTGGATTATGATAGAGGGCCACGAAACTTTGACCTGAGTGCAAAAATGGATGATCTAGACCCTTCCAGAGCTGAGATATCAAAATTCAAAATTTCGACCCGAAAAAAAAACGACAGTGTTACCCCTTTCGTTTTTTTTTCATTTTTGGGCGAAAAATTAAGTTTCTCCAATCTTCTCAAAACTCTGGATTATTATAGAGGGCTGTGAGACTTAGACCTGAGTGCAAAAATGGATGATCTAGACCCTTCCAGAGCTGAGATATCAAAATTCAAAATTTCGACCCGAAAAAAAAACGACAGTGTTACCCCTTTCGTTTTTTTTCATTTTTGGGCGAAAAATTAAGTTTCTCCAATCTTCTCAAAACTCTGGATTATTATAGAGGGCTGTGAGACTTAGACCTGAGTGCAAAAATGGATGATCTAGACCCTTCCAGAGCTGAGATATCAAAATTAAAAATTTCGACCCGAAAAAAAAAACGACAGTGTTACCCCTTTCGTTTTTTTTTTTTCATTTTTGGGCGAAAAATTAAGTTTCTCCAATCTTCTCAAAACTCTGGATTATGATAGAGGGCTGTGAGACTTAGACCTGAGTGCAAAAATGGATGATCTAGACCCTTCCAGAGCTGAGATATCAAAATTCAAAATTTCGACCCGAAAAAAAAACGACAGTGTTACCCCTTTCGTTTTTTTTTTTTTTTGGGCGAAAAATTAAGTTTCTCCAATCTTCTCAAAACTCTGGATTATGATAGAGGGCTGTGAAACTTAGACCTGAGTGCAAAAATGGATGATCTAGACCCTTCCAGAGCTGAGATATCAAAATTCAAAATTTCGACCCGAAAAAAAAACGACAGTGTTACCCCTTTCGTTTTTTTTCATTTTTGGGCGAAAAATTAAGTTTCTCCAATCTTCTCAAAACTCTGGATTATTATAGAGGGCTGTGAGACTTAGACCTGAGTGCAAAAATGGATGATCTAGACCCTTCCAGAGCTGAGATATCAAAATTTCGACCCGAAAAAAAAACGACAGTGTTACCCCTTTCGTTTTTTTTTTCATTTTTGGGCGAAAAATTAACTTTCTCCAATCTTCTCAAAACTCTGGATTATGATAGAGGGCTGTGAGACTTAGACCTGAGTGCAAAAATGGAGGCTCTAGACCCTTCCAGAGCTGAGATATCGAAATTCAAAATTTCGACCCGAAAAAAAAACGACAGTGTTACCCCTTTCGTTTTTTTTCATTTTTGGGCGAAAAATTAAGTTTCTCCAATCTTCTCAAAACTCTGGATTATGATCGAGGGCTGTGAGACTTTGACCTGAGTGCAAAAATGGATGATCTAGACCCTTCCAGAGCTGAGATATCAAAATTCAAAATTTCGACCCGAAAAAAAAACGACAGTGTTACCCCTTTCGTTTTTTTTCATTTTTTGGCGAAAAATTAAGTTTCTCCAATCTTCTCAAAACTCTGGATTATTATAGAGGGCTGTGAGACTTAGACCTGAGTGCAAAAATGGATGATCTAGACCCTTCCAGAGCTGAGATATCAAAATTCAAAATTTCGACCCGAAAAAAAAACGACAGTGTTACCCCTTTCGTTTTTTTTTTTTCATTTTTGGGCGAAAAATTAAGTTTCTCCAATCTTCTCAAAACTCTGGATTATGATAGAGGGCTGTGAGACTTAGACCTGAGTGCAAAAATGGATGATCTAGACCCTTCCAGAGCTGAGATATCAAAATTCAAAATTTCGACCCGAAAAAAAAACGACAGTGTTACCCCTTTCGTTTTTTTTTTCCATTTTCGGGCGAAAAATTAAGTTTCTCCAATCTTCTCAAAACTCTGGATTCTGAAAGAAGACCACGAGACTTTGACCTGAGTGCAAAAATGGAGGCTCTAGACCCTTCCAGAGCTGAGATATCGAAATTCAAAATTTCGACCCGAAAAAAAAACGACAGTGTTACCCCTTTCGTTTTTTTTCGTTTTCGGGCAAAAAATTAAGTTTCTCCAATCTTCTCAAAACTCTGGATTCTGATAGAGGGCCACGAAACTTTGACTTGAGTGCAAAAATGGATGATCTAGACCCTTCCAGAGCTGAGATATCGAAATTCAAAATTTCGACCCGAAAAAAAAAAACGACAGTGTTACCCCTTTCGGTTTTTTTCGTTTTCGGGCGAAAAATTAAGTTTCTCCAATCTTCTCAAAACTCTGGATTATGATAGAGGGCCACGAAACTTTGACTTGAGTGCAAAAATGGATGATCTAGACCCTTCCAGAGCTGAGATATCAAAATTCAAAATTTCGACCCGAAAAAAAAACGACAGTGTTACCCCTTTCGTTTTTTTTTTCATTTTTGGGCGAAAAATTAAGTTTCTCCAATCTTCTCAAAACTCTGGATTCTGATAGAAGGCCACGAGACTTTGACCTGAGTGCAAAAATGGAGGCTCTAGACCCTTCCAGAGCTGAGATATCAAAATTCAAAATTTCGACCAAAAAAAAAAAAAAACGACAGTTACCCCTTTTGTTTTTTTCGGGTCGAAATTTTGAGTTGCTCTGATCTTCTTGAAACTCTGGATTCTGATAGAGGGTCGTGAGACTTAGACCTGAGTGCAAAAATGGAGGCTCTAGACCCTCCCAGAGCTAAGATATTGAGATATTTATAATGGCATAAATGCTAAGTGGGATCTCAATATCTCAGCTCTGGAAGGGTCTAGAGCCTCCATTTTTGCACTCAGGTCAAAGTCTCATGGCCCTCTATCAGAATCCAGAGTTTCAAGAAGATTGGAGAAACTTTTTTTTTTTAAATATTATTTATATATAAAATATTTATATTTATATATAATATAAATTATATTTAAATCTATATACAGTATATACATGAAAATATTTCATATATATATATATATATATATATATATAAAATAATTATACACAGTGCACCCACATATATTATGTAAACATAAACTTTTATTTTGGATGCGATTAATCGCGATTAATCCTTTGATAGCCCTAGTTTTTACTATGCTTTAACACATCAAAATAAGTTGGTTTGAATAAAAAAAGTCAGTTTAATGTAAATTTAAGTTAATTAAATTAAAAAGAAATATAAAGAAATGACTTAAATATCTAAGTGTAGCGAGTAGATGAATTTGTCATTCGCTTGACGTTTAATGGCCTCTGTAAAGACCTTATGCACTAGAAAAACAAGCACGCAGCCATCTTTAGATGGCAAGCCCAGAGCTGGACAAAAGGCGGGAAAACTGTGAAAAATCACCACAGACGTTATTTCATGCATCTCACCCAAAAAACAATTAAAAAAAAAACCCATTAATTTCAGATCGATCCAACCGGAAGTGCTAAAATACAACTCTTTTAGGTTTTGTCTGACAAAAATACATCATCCCTGCCACTCTCTAGAGTAGACCACCTTAACAAGAACCTGTTAATATGAACGGCTCTTTACACATAATGAAATGCTGACCTCTACTGGTCATATAGAGTTAATTACAGTCCCTGAAGGTGTGGTTTCTGTACTTCTGTAGCTGGGCTCCTGGATTGGATTCACACTGATGACCCAGTGTGTGCCCGTGTTGTTCTTCACTGTGGTGGGATTTATACAGATGACGATTTGGGCCAAAGGAAAGCATCGCAGCTACCTGAAGGAGTTCAAAGAGTATCCCACACTGCGCTCCCCAATCCTACCTTTCATCCTATAGCAGGAAAACACACCACTAAAAAAAAAACAAGATTTTCTTTTTCTTTCTTTCTTTCTTTACAAACATTTTGCTAGTTTATACATATACAGAAAGTCTTAATATATATTATTGTATGAAATAACTGCAGTAAGTAATGAGACACTGTAATGTTGTATTTATATCAGGTAAAGTTGCTCTATTTTAATAATCATAAATTAAAAAAAACATTTTACTTTTCATATACACGATTTGCAGAAAATTGTGCAAATGTGTAGGAACACAAACAATTAGCAGACAAAGTACTACAACCTAGAAATCCAAAGAGACTCTTTTTGTCTGTGGTGAGAAGCCATGATGTGAATTAAAGACTGCCTTTATCTTGAGGCAAATATAAGACTTCGATTCATTCTTCAGAAATGACTTCATTTGCATGTAGCAGAAATAATGTATTTCCAAGCAATACATCTGACGTGGCAACAATTTTATGCTATTGCTTTTTTTGATTGTGTGAATTTATGGTAATCTTTTATCAGATTGGCTTACTTTACCTGGGTTAATTTGATGAACATGTCAAGGGTATATTTCAAAGAAATGCATATTTAGCCTCTTTTTTAAGACCATTAAAGATCTTAAGGGGTGCTTAAAGGGGTACTCGACTCGGCGCATATACATCTATGAAGTCGGTGCAGTAATAATACATTCTGCCATACATTATAGTAATCCATTTCTTTTACACACTTATTAAAGAGCAATGTTTTATTTTGTGTCACCATTCTTTTACACCATTCGAGTTACACTACTCGTGTAACTGTATTTAAATAGGGAAACATAATAATAGGTGGTTGGAGACATAGCTAGTAACTCGCTCCATGTCTCTTCTTGGCAGGCGCGATGCACAACAGAAAAGATTAACGCCACAACTGCAATTTCAGATTCTGAAACTGGAATTTATTTCCTAACTTTGCATGTCCATTTAAAGACTGCAGTAAAACGTCGCTTAACATCGTACATTTAATGGGACAGGAACACAATGTTTATACAATATTGCTACTCTGTAAATTATATCTGACAATAAACACTGGTGAATGAAAAGCTCCACCATTGAAACAAATAACACTTCTACTAAGATGAATGGTCCCATCAGCCCTGTGAGGGACGAACAGACGGACGCCGACACAGGACAGAACAGAAGACAGGGCTGAATCATGCGGCATGTCCTCACCAGGAAGAAGAGAAGATCGGCTGAGGAGGATTGTGCAAATCAAGTCTTAAAGAGTTAAAGTTTCCCCTCATTTCATGGCCGGCTCTCTGAACCAGGAGCATTTCAGTCCGTTTGGCTGAAAACCAGCACTATGAGAAGAGGCGGCTGTCCTCCTGAAACTGGCTTCTCTGCAGTACCTTCACATGATTCTCATAGATTTTGAGAGCGGGGCCGAGTCTGATCGATAGACCAGTCAACACGTCACTGCGCTGCATCAGCAGTAAGGACTTCCCATCTATTTCCTGTCGGAAGATACAAAGGTTACTGGAGATCTGCGGCACCGATCCAAGACATTTAACACATTCTGAGACATTCTGAATATAAAAAGAGATGGTCTACAATAGCGTTCAAGGGTTGTTTTTTCTCTCGTTTTTGTTTTAAAGAAATCACTACTTTTATTCAGCAAGGACACATTAAAACAATCAAAAGTGAGAGTAAAGACTTTTTTTAAAACTTTATTCATCAAAAATTCTGAAAAAAATGAGCAGCATAACTGTTTTTCAATACTAATAATCATCAGAAATGTTTCTTGAGCATCAAATCATCATTTTAGAATGATTTCTGAAGGATCAAGACTGGAGTGATGATGATCACAGGAATAAATTACAATTTATATTATATTCAAGTAGAAACTAATTTTAAACTAATAATATTTCACAATATTACAGTTTTTACTGTATTTTTTATCAAATAAATGCAGCCTTGGTAAACCTAAGAGTGTAGTCTATTGCTTATACTGTAGCATGTTTTTCTTGGCTAATATCATCGTATGGTCATATGATTGTAATATCGATTGATAAAAGTATTAAACACATTTAAAGTCCCCGTGAAATCAAAATTGAACCTATTTACTTTGTTAGCGCATATTACTAGTCTTGTGGTGAACAATTAATCCGTGCAAGTAAAAATATATTAAAAAAATGTTTTACCTTGGTAATCTTTAATCAAAATCTGAAAAGTTACTTCCGGTCTGGAACGGTTTCTTTTTCTGATGACGTAGGTTTCACAGTTTGGGTGGGGAAACGCTTAACCACTCCCCTCAAACCGTTAGTTTACTATGAGCGAGAGATGGAGAGGAGGAGCGCTAGAGTAAAACCCTGCCCTCTGTTCAATATTCCGTTTCACTTGGAAATACGTCACAGCACTGGAGAAAAATCGTTTGCGACTTCCGGTTCACGGGGACTTTAACTCCTATTGATCCTACTACTTTCAAAAAGAAAGAAAAAAAATTGCAGTGAATCTTTTAGTCAAACTAGTTTTTGAACATCTATAAGTTGAATTTTAATGGCACTGTTTATTGGAGTGACAAACTTTGGTAAAAATAGTAAAATTATCTGAAAAAAAAAAAGTCAAATATTCATTGGGGTGGTCAAAAGTTTGTTACCAAGTCGATACTGAAGTTTTTAAAACGTAACAATATCTGCCGTACTGGTAGTATTGAGTATCGTGTCAGTCCGGTACCCGCGGACTTTCCATATTTGTGTGAACACACCGTGAAAAATGTCAAAGGTTTTTATTTTATTTACAATTCTTTTTACAGCGCTGAACATGGTAGCCAATCACAGACATATCTGTTGAGAAACTGAATGCAATGGCCAATCAGAGGTGTTTAAATTAGTCAGAATCCATTCCGTTGAGTGGTGAAGGAATGATGTCACAACCTGCGCTCAGTGCTTGTTCTGTAACCGTATGTAAATAAAATAGTTACCATACTTTGTGCTATGGTACCAAAATAACAATAATACAGATAAATACAGAAATTGGTACGGACTAGAGAATTTATCACAATGTGTACAAAAAGGATGTTTGACTTAAGGTTTTGTTTTGTAATAACTATTATTGTATTGCCAGTGTTGTTTTCCAATGATAACTCTGATTAAAGAAATAATGTAAAACAGTTTGTTTTTTTCACTCCTGCACCTTTTCATCATTTAAAATCTGGACAAAGCACTTAAAAAGGTAGTAAAATATTTTAGAGCTAGAAACTGGAAATAGCAATTTAAAAACATCCTAATAATTGTCTTTCCAAGGCCGTGGCAAGTCTAAAATCAGCATAAATAAATTTAAAAAAAAAACACAATTTTTCTGGCATTTATTTTTCTGGCACTTTTTTCTTTCTTTAGATTTTTGGGTTAACTATAACTAGCACATATTCTTGACCGGTTTGTTTGACTACAGCACTAACCTGTGTCCTGAAAGCCAGCGCCTGCTCAGGGAAACCCACGGACGTGAAGTAACGGGCCACATCGGCCACGCTCCAAAGCAGAGGGTCCTGCACAACTTCTTCCTTCACCGCTTCACTGAGAATGGACAAAAACAGCTTCAAACCTCAAAGTTCATGAGCAATGCAGACTAGGCTACTCCATATCACAACAATAATATATTAACCAATGGTGTGAGTTTGAGGTGGTACTACCTGACAAATGGCACGTCCTAAAATACGTTCTAAGAATGTTTTGATAAAGTTATAGAAACGTTATTTCTGAATGTTCACAGAACGTTCAAAACATCCAGTTTTTAAATGTTTTATTTGTGTTTATGTGAAGATTAGCAAAGAAGAGTAAGCGAACGTTCCATTTGATGATTTAATAAACATCATAGGACTGTTACTTTTTGAATTTTGAATGCTTTGAAACAAATAGAAATGCATTAAAAAAAAAGTAATGAAAAAAAAAATAATGTTCTGAGAGCATTATTAAAGACCAGGTAACTGGAAGAAGGTTTTTTGTCATAACTTTGAGAGAAGCTTTCCAGAATGTTAGCCAATGTTCTGCGAAGGTTCCCTGTTAGCTGGGATGATGACGTGTTTGAAATCATTTATTATTTGTCCAATTGTGCTTGATGCCACAGAAATGCCACTCTAGAACTTTAGGTCTTGATATTTCAGTGTTTATTGCCAAAGATACAAAGAAAATGTTAACTTTCACTCACTTTTCATTATTCATCTCTCCATTGTTAATCGTTTCTTCCTCTATCGTGCTCTTGGGCTCCTTATTGCACATTTCACCTGTGAAAGCACAATTTGAAAAAAATATATGTACAATGAGTTGATAGATTTGGTGCTGGTTCAGAAATGAATGGGGACTTGGGGCAAAAATGCCACTACAATGTCCCCCAAATTCAAGATGCACAAATAAACGAAACCTATCATGACTGTTGCGATTGAAGTGAAGTGTGAACATGATTGAATAGTGTTGATTTTGGTCATACATTTAGATTTCGCATTTAGATTTTTTTTTTTTTTTTGCAGCATTGAGCATTACAACCAATCACTCGCATTTCTGTTGAGCACATGAAAGCATTGGCCAATCAGTGACGTTTACATTAGTCACAGGTGAAAGAACAAACGCTCACTAACTCACTTTATTCCTAATTTGAATAAACGTTTGTTTTTCTAAAAAAAAAACAACCAATGTGAAGTCTTGATTTTCTAATGCAAAACTAATTCACAAACAGTTTTTGTTTTGTTTTGTCTGTGCAGACTACAGGAATATGACATGCTGTTTCCCCAAACACAAACTTTTTTTTGTATTCTATTAATTGACAATAATTATCATTATTACAATATCAAGAGTAATAAATTGACAGTAATCTTTGTAATAAAACTGCAACCATACTCTGTAATGTTATTTTTTTAATTTTATAATGTAGTATATTCTTAATGTAGGCTATTCATTATGCATTTATATTGTAAATACACACATGAGCAGCAATAAACAGTCTGAGTAAATAAACATAAATGCTATTTCATAAGCAGCTTCCATTCCAACTTTGAAATTATATGATAGTTTTCATTGATGTTTATTATTTTTAACAGTCTATTATTCTCATTAGTTGTAGAAATTGGTTAAATGTAAGTATTTGACATAAACAAGATACACATAAAAAACGACAACACAGATACATAAACATAAAAATTACCCTGACAAAGGTAAAAAAATAAAAAATAAAAAATAAAAAAGCCTCTGGAAATTACTTCCAGGGGCAAAAATTGGTCCTTAAAGGTGCAGTAAGTGATTTATGAGAAACACTGTTGATATTTGAAATTGCTTCATTGCTCCGCCCCCAAAATGCATGAACACGCAATGCAAGAGTGGATATTTATCATAGCTGAAGAGGAGCAAAATAATGCTTGGTATAATAATAATCTTGGTTCTGTGACTTTCCATGCATGTTACAGCACCGAGTGCCAGCAAACCAATGTTACTCAAGTATGTCTGTTTTCAGGCCTCAGCCTGATTCAGTCTCTCCAGCGCAGGAAAGAAACTCTGGTTATCTGATATTAACATGGAGCTCTTTCCTGATCATAACCCTACATTTTCCAGTGATATTCCTCTGAGCTTTTATCTTTTGTAATGTCTCTCAGCCATCTCTCTTTCTACAATCTTTCTTCAAATCTCTTTCTTGCTCACTCTCTCTCCCCCATCATAAGTGACACACCCCCTGCAACTGATTGGCTCACTCTCTCTCCTCCCCATCATG
Source organism: Pimephales promelas (assembly GCF_988280905.1). Lineage (NCBI taxonomy): Eukaryota > Metazoa > Chordata > Actinopteri > Cypriniformes > Leuciscidae > Pimephales > Pimephales promelas. Next base: position 12,884,237 of record NC_142771.1, on the reverse strand, counting down.
AGTGACACGCTCCTCCTGCTGATTGGCTCACTATCTTTCCTCCCCCATCATGAGTAGACACACCCCCTACTGCTCAATTGCTCACTCTCTCCTCCCCCATCATGATTGGACACGCCCTCTACTGCTGATTGGTTCACACTTCCTCCTCCCCCATCATGATTGGACACGCCCTCTACTGCTGATTGGTTCACACTTCCTCCTCCCCCATCATGAGTGGACACGCCCCCTTGCTGATTGGCTCACTATTCCTCCTCCCCATCATGCATGGACACGCCCCCTACTGCTGATTGACTATCTCTCCTTCTCATATTGAGTAGACACGCCTCCTACAGCTGATTTGCTCACTCTCTCCTCCCCATCATGAGTGGACACGCCCCCTCCTGCTGATTGGCAACAAGTGTGTTATGCTGCTTGGTCACATCCACTTTCAACAGTGTTTCTCAGAAATTGCTTACTGCACCTTTAATGGAAAACGTAATTTCTGACCCTGATACGTTATGGAAGTTAAGGAGAACAGGTACAATCCTCACCCTCCTCAGCATGATTAGAGACAGCGTGAGGCCCTCCGTCTGCCATCACCGCCTCGTCCTGAAGACAGACACGCACAATATGACACAGAGACGCAGAGGAACATGACAGATGTGCTGTGACTGGAAGCAGGACGGATGTGCTCACCGGCGTGACTGGATCAGGGGTGGCCACGCTCTCCTCCACCCTCGGCTCCTCCTCGGCTTTAAGAGCGGAGAGACAGATGGCCGCTGCCTCTTGCAAGGACTCCACGGACCCTGTGGGCCACAATGACAAATACCGTCAGCTGAAATCTCTTCATGTCGAACATTTACGCCGTCAAAATGTGTGATTGAATGTTTTTGTCTTTGGACTTTTACTTCAAATTTTCTTCAAAGTTTTAAAACAAAAGCTGCTGCTCTCTCTATGTTTTTCCGTCATCATAGATCGTGTTCATGTGTAAATAGCGCAAGCTTATTTCATCTATTAGTTCAAAAGATCTGAAAAAGCCCATAGATTAACTGACCCATAGGACAAAAGTCAGGACAAAAGTGGTTGAAAGTGGACAAAAGATACAGATTAAAACACCAGGTGTAAACGGGAATGTGTTTCTCTAGTCTACTTGTGATGCAATCGACCAAAAAGCATCATAATACCAGCTATAAACAGGGCCTCTGATTCTCAAACAATTCTATTAATGAAGTTTACCGACTAACATTCGGCTATACTAGTAGGATGCCAGCTTTAACTGAGGGTGCATGAAATGGAAGATCTTATATTTTCTGTTCCGATGTACTGTATATCCAAATGAAACGACTTCTCGAACAAGAAAAAATGTGGGGCGGGGCTTGGTTTTGTCCATAAGTAGTTGATTAGAGAGTTGATTATCTCATTTGAGTGACACGTCGCTCCGCCCTCACACCAGTAAACACATTATCAGAGAAGAGCAGAGATGGAGGGGAAGTTATTCTGATTAGATATTATAAGGAAAACCATAACGTTAAAGTCCCCATGAAATCAAAATGGACAATTTTATTTTTTATGTATGTTTTTATATCGCAGTTTATTGTAAATGATTCATCTGTGAACATCATTATTTTTCTAATTAATTTCCCTATAATATCTAATCAGAATAACTTCCGCTCCATCTCTTCTCTGATAATGTGTTTACAGGGGTGAGGGCGGAGCAACCTGTCAATCACATGAGATCCAACAATAGCAAACTACAACTATCTAATCAACTACTGATGGACAAAACCAAGCCCCGCCCCACATTTTGTCTTGTTTGAGAAGTCGTTCTCAACAGGAGAGAGAAGATCTTGCATTCCATGCAGACTTTATCATGTTAATTTGCAGTATGGTTTCAAAAGATTGATTCTGTATTTTAACTAATGCATGTAAATTAGCATCTCAGTTTAAATGCTGGTTAGTTTGGTGTTTTATCTTCAGTAGTACGTACCCGTGTCCTGTTGGGCTGCTGGTTGTATGTGCTCAGGCAGAGTGTAAGCGCTGTCGGCGTCCTGCCTCAGAGCATCATGGGTAGGAGAGTTCTTTGAGGAAGTGGGTGAAGGAACAGGAAGACTGGTGTTACTGCTGGTGACGGGACTCATGCTGATGCCCGAGTCAGCGGTGCTCTGAGCGCACATGGCGTCCAGACTGCTCTCATCGCCCTCCTCATCCATACTGCTGTCCATTCCTGCCGTCATCGACATCTCGTCCTAAAAAGATTGCAGGATTTTATTTTACTTGATCAGTCTGCCTACAATCCAGTGCAACATGAGGCTTCAACAGAACGCATCACGTGTGCCATCTGAAACTGTTTTTAACAGTTTTCATAACTTATATATAGATAAATACATAACATTTTTTCAAGATGAATCATATGAAGCAGCACAGCGGTTTTCAACACTGATAATAATAGCAATGTTTCTTAAGCATCAAATCAGCATATTTTTACAGGGGTTTTCAAGGTGCAGAGTAGGGTTGGGCGACATGACGATCGATAAGAGATTTTTCTATATAGTTTATCTGTATAAATACATCCATGCACTATTGGACTGCTTAAACACGATAGAGCAGCAAAGAAACATGGATGAATAAGAAGAAAGTGCGGGTCATGCTTGATGAGGAGTTATTAAAAGAACAATAAACCTTCACTGAGAACAGAATTTAGTACCGGCTTTCTGTGGTGCACATCTGAAGTGCATGAGTGCTGAATTATTGCGTTTGAAAGGGAAAAATACACACATTTATGTGTCAAAATGCCGGTCTTGGCGAATATTCATGTAAACACAGTCAGTTATGTCTAAAGGGAAAATAAACAGTTGGGCCAAATAGATTCTAAATAATTATCAATACATTGAATAAGTGCATAAGATCTTAAATTGACTGAAGTCTTATAGGCCGCATCTACTTTATATGGTTCAAGTGACCCAATTACTGATTTTTTTCCTCCCATGGGGCACAGATATGACCAGGGCTTGACATTAACACAGCGATATACACACACAAACCCATCTCTCCTCACTCACTCGCTTCATTTGCTCCAGATGAATATTGTTACTGTTACAGGGCTTGAATTTTGGCATGAGATTGTGTATAATTTTAGCCATTCCGGCAAATTTTCTGCTCACATCCAAAGGTGCGGCACATTAAGAAGCCTCTCAGTACTAAATAGTGTTCTTTTTTGCTCCTTATTGCGCTTAAACAGTCAAATATACAAAATAATGACAAAATGCCAGTCTTGGCCGGTCACATAAACACAGTCAGTTATATTTGAAGTGAACGTAAACAGTTGAGAAAGAATACACATTTGTAACAGTATAAAGGATCCATGGGTCAGGTCTTAAAGTGACATCAGCCTAATATACCTGCTGCCAAATTATGAGATAATATTAAAAAGAAAAAAATATGGCAGTTTTTCCCCCGTAGTATCGATGCCAAAATTGTGTCCAGTGAAAATGCTGAGTTGCTGGTAACTTAGGAAAACCACAAGCCACAGTTGCAGGTGAGCAAAAAAGTTAATGTCAAGCCCTGGATATGACCCACGAACGAGCAAGCCTGAAAAAGGCACATGGATTTCGATATTCTCCAATTGGTCATTCATGTGGAAATAAATCTTGCAAGAGGACAGATCAGATATCCTCCTGTCAAAATGAATTGTACGCCATTGAAAAACCGACAGTGCTGAACGAACTATGATCACATTACTGTTTTTTTTTTAATGGCGGCTAAACCCAACGTTTTGCTGACCTATAATGATGTTGTGGAAAGCAAATGCTTGCATTATTATCATTGTGTCTTTGTCCAATGCAAATCAAGCTATTTTTACTTCCTTTTTGGCATAAGCTCTTCCAGATCTGTACGTCTACCTGGGGTTGTTTCGCCAAGTTTATAGTGTAAATGCAGATCTCCAATATGGGTCACTTTTAAAAGATGTAATCTGGATGTCAAAATAATTCGATAAATCGAAATTGGGAATCAAGAGCTGCAGCGTAAATGCAGCCATATAGGCCTACCTGCTGCATAAAAAAAAATTCACTACTTTTCATCGAATATGTTTTATATCTTATGTATATGTAATTCATAGTGCAGTTCATACTATGCTGTTTCATTGGGGGGATTTGCCGTTTGCGTTGTTTTTGTTTCTTTCATTATTTTGTTTTTAATAATTGTGTAAAAAAAAATGTCTGAAACGCCTATAATTTAATGGCAGTCTCCCATTATGTCAACTTAACCCATATAATGTGCCAACATGTCTTGTTAAGGGTTCAGTGAACCGTCCTGGGCAATAACAGAGGAATGTTCAATAGCCCAGAAATATTTTCACTAAAAATCATAAGCAGCCAGGCAGGAGGAATAAAGAAAACATCTATTAGCATTCACTCAGTGGCTGAAAACAGGACTGCATGCAGCTTAGCAATACATTTAAACGAATATATTTCGATTATCGCACTTTGTGATTATGCTCAAAAACCGCCCCACTGCAAAACTGGATTACCGTCGAATCGAGCTTTAGTGTCTGGTGTCTGAAGGCCGCGCGCACTGTTTATTCAGACAGAAATTCCTCGTCGCCCGTCTTTTCCTACACTTTGAACCCCAGGTTTTGGCGATGATTGACGCTATGATATTACTACCAAAGCAGGAAGCATAGCGAAATAACTTAGTAATACAGTATGAGGCGAACATTAGAGAGTGAGATTTCTGAACGGAGGCGCCCTGCCTGAACTCGCGCGAGTCGCGGTTCTCCTCCGCGCGCCCTCAGAGTGAAATGGGGCGGGCTCATGAATATTAATTAGCGTAACCTTCTCCAACAGCATATCAGAACGAAGCGAGCGGGCTCATGAATATTAAGTTACGTAACGCTCTCTAGTCGCATAGAACGAACCGAAAGGGCTCATGAATATTAAGTGCGCGGGCGGTTCTTCAGCGGCTTGACAGAGAGAAGCGTGGCGAGTTTATGAATATTAATTGAAAACGCCACAGGCGAACTTCACGCAGCCTAGTTAATATTCATGAACCCGCCCCGCTTCGCTCTGAGGCGCGCTGCCTGTCTGAGAGAAGCGCGTCCCAAAGCAAGCCAATGTTAAACGTGGCTATAGCCGACATTTTCCTCCTTTAAAACACATCCAAAACTAACGTTCCCCGTAGTGCACATGATTAATGAGTAGCGCAAGTTCACGAGCAGCAATGACGACTTGGTTCGCACTTCGCGTGCACACACATAAAGGATCGTCTAGATCAGCCCGTGCAATGACTTGCGCTTCAATGATCTCTATAAATTATCGTATTTACTTTGCCACGACCCCTACAAGTGGACAAATGCGGTCTCCCGGTAGTAAATATTCGCTATGGCAAGTGCCTCCAGTGTCGCTCCTTGTGCGAAATGCGTCAGTCGGCTGATCAGTGATGTTTTGGTGACTTTTCCACCGCTAGTTTGGATCAACGGACAACGATTTTATCGCTAAAGTTGAGTTATGGGACTGTCTGCGCTCGAACGAAAACTCGCTCCGAAAGATCTCGACCTCGCAGAATCAGATCAAGCGCTTCCATTGTTGGCGATTTTCCGACGCTCATGAAGGTTCGTGCCGCTCCCCGTCTGCGCCAGTCCGCGCGCGCGTGTGTGTGTTTGTGCGTGCGTGCGTGCACTTGCTTTCATGTTTCATGCGCCAGAACAGTTAAACTAGTGACAAAACACCAATGATTGCCATTGCGGCTCTGTGGTTTTAGCCGGAGCGCAGCCGCTCTTTTCAGTGCGCCAGCGCTCGGTTAAGGTTTACTTACTTCCATATCCTCCATGTGATCCTCATCCACGGGACCCAGAGCGCTGTCGCCGGCGCTCCAGTCCGCGAGAGAAGGCTGTTTCACCGCACACTTGCTCTGCTCGGTTTTTCTCCTGCCTCTTAGCACCTTTGCCGCGTTGCGATAGGACACCGAGCCTTTATAGTTGACTTTCAGCACCGTTTGCTCCTCTATCAGTTTCTCTAGTTCTGAACGGGTTTGGTCCCAGTCCGAGCCGTATCGTCTTTTAACCATTCTGCAAATTCTGTCCAGGTCCGGTCGCGCTTTTCTCGACCGCAGCGAGTCTATGGAGCCCAGGATCCATTCTCTGTACGGCTTGGACATTATTCCTAATGGGCTTCAAGCTTGATAGAGTGGATGAAGTGCGTCAGTGTTGCCTTCGACGTGACGCTCGCAGTCTTTCGAGTCGCGGCGCGAGCGCGCTGGAGAAAAAGAAAAAAAAAAACGGAAACATACTGTACGCGTGCGTTGATCACATTGAGCGCTTAAGGTGGAATGCGCGAGATGCGCGTCCCGCCACTAGGAGATTTAAGGAGGATTTGCTCTGTTCTGTTGTTCTACGTGCAGCAAGTTCTGTTTGGAATGCGACTACTAGCATGTTGCACGTTTTGTTAATAATACGCATTATTCGTCGATAAAAACCCGTTTTATTTTCACACCCATCGTTAAATTAAGCCAGTTGTCTTAGAAATAAATAAAAAACCTTGGAATTTTAAATGTTATTCAGTAAAAATCTGTTAATGTTTGGCAATCCAATAAAACAGCTAGCTACTAGAAGTTAGCAAAACAAGGCATTTTGTAACAATAAAGATCTCAAACAGTCTTATGCTATTGTTGTCAGATTAGCTTATTGCGCTTCATGTTTAAAATCACCATTAAATCAAGGACAATTCTTATTGTATTTCTGGAATGTTGCATTTACGATTTATCCATACATTATTTCGGTCTTATTCATGTGTCCTCAAAATGTTAAATCAAAATAACTTCAGCTTCCTCTTGCAGCGACATTTCTTTAGCGTGAGGGCGGGGGAACCTGTCACTCACATGAGATCAACCAATAGCAAACCACAGTCGTCCAATTAATTCTCCATAAACAAAACCGAACGTTTTTTCTCCTTCAACAATCCTTTTTATACGCCGCAATGAGGGAGAAAAGACTAAATTGCAAGTTCTGTTTCACACTGACTTTTAATCAGGCAACAAACATAATCGCAGAATCGTTTGGCGGTTTCATTAAATAACTTTAAAAGTAGCTTTTTATGACTTAAACATCTTAAAATTCTGGAAATCCAATCAATTATAAAAGATTGGAATTGAAATTCCAGGTTATGATGACACTAGAAATGGAAGGTCAAATAATGTGCATTGCATTGTGGGATAGAGCATTATGCAGTGTGCTCCGTTGCAGCTAAAGCAGATTTATATTTCCTGTCAGCATTTCCATGCATCTCAAAAGCAACTAGTCTGGTGCAAGAGCACCTGAAATTCATAAGTGATCCGCCATCTTTTCTCATGGGTGCTGCCAGTTCATTTTGAGACATAATGTCATGTGACTAATGACTAGACTCACAAGAAAATGATGTCATCTATAGGGGGAAAATACAATCCAATTCTTGCTACACATACAAATGGTAAAACATTTGCTATGATAAAATATGATGCATTCTGTGCTACGCTGAATGTCTTTAAACAGCCTTGAATCTAACTGATAAATATGAAGAAATTTCAGACAGCATTTTAATTTTAACAATTAAAACTTTATTGGAATGATACATGTTGCAAAATATTATTCTGTGTATTTTTTATTTTTAAACATACTCGATGTGTCCTACGGGTATCCGTCAACTTCTCCAGAAGGTAAAATAATTAAGACTGTTAAAGGCAGAGAATATACAGTATTGTTTCCCGAAAAAGGTACAATAGACTACACCATCACCATACCCATGTCGGGAGGAAAGAGACTCCTGTTATTGAAAATACACTTAGAAAATATGCAAAAGTAAATCAAATGTTTTCTTCATGATTTCTTTTTTTTAAAAAGCAAATAGAAGAGTGTAGGAAACTGGATGTGTAGAAAGGCAAACTGTATCATGGACTGATGCACGCACGCACGCGCACACACACACACTCACACAAAGATGATTGACAATGTAAATGAACAGATGAGTGAGAGACTGGAGGATGTGCGACACCCATGTATTTGAAAGTGAGGGACAGGGCCCCAAGAATCAGGCAGACATGGAGGGATGACATGAATACCACCAAGAATGTCATGCTCTGACAATAAAGAAAAAAAAAAGTGAGCCATAATTTCACCAATTTAAACCGCTGTTGCTTAAAACAGAAGCCTTCCATATCACGATCAAGCTCAAAGTTGAGGAGGATAAAGCTAATAAGAAAGCCAACCTGTACATTAGAACTCAGTGCACCAGTTAAAGATAGTCTTACGTTGCTTCTAACATCACAAAACCAGTGCAGAATAGCCTGCTGGCAAATCCAATCATACAGAAGCATCATTTGAACACTGATTGTTTTGTTTTTCAGCTATTGAAACCCAAAAGGTGGTGTCCTGTTTGTACACCCATTTTATGAAGTCTCCAGAAATGGGGCGAGTAAATGTCCCAGCAGTAGCTAGGCATGCAGGGAAAAGAAATCTAAACCTATCCAAAAGCTTTGTGAAATACAAACATCTGCCTTTTACTTCCGTCTCCGTTTCTAAAAGCACGAATGATCAAAACGGACCCAATCTGATCCGTTTTGTCGGTGCACCTTGCAGCTTACAGTGACATCATTTCCAGAGCGGGAAATGTAAATGAACAGGTATTTGATCTTAAACTGTAAAATCAAATGGCATCATCCTGTAGCGTCCAATTGATGCTACCATTATTAAAAGACACAGGGAGAGTTGCTTACCAATACCATTTTTAACCTGTAACATTCAGCAAAATTAAGTTACACTACTCGTCATAAAAAAACAAGCCAAAAAACAAATTTGCATCTAGCGCGGCACCTAATGAGCAGACGACTCCTGAAGAACAAGCGATAATTGGCGTCTCACATTTAAATGTGAAGCGTTTAAATTTTGCGCCACTAGGGGCAGCAAATAAACATACAAAAACGCAAAAATAATGACTTATCAATCCATTCAAGCTAATATATTATGTCCTTTTCATTTGGTTACTCAACAGACTGCAGTTCAGTTTCATCTACATCTAATTAAATCTTCATTGACGAGAAGCTTTCCGAGCATAACGAAATAAAATCTTTGCGACACACTACGCACTATTGCACGTTTCTGCAAACTAAACAAAACAAATATGGGGATGTTTGCATTTAGATTCTCTTGCATCCCAGAGTTTAAAAGAGCAAGAGAGAAAGTTGATCAATTCGTCGGACGATATTTCGAAAGGTCGAATGGAGCTTCACTAACTGGTCTTAATAACGCACGATAAAGTCTACACGAACAACAAGCTTATTTGAAGCAGAAACAGAGTTGATTAGTGAAGCCGTAGAGAGTTAAAACGTATTGAATGTCCGTCTTCTGTAAGGATAAAAGAAGAAATGCCAGAAAGGGTTTGGCTACTGGCAGGTGACACGGCAGAAATTAATAATAACGAAAAAAACATCATCATCATCGTCAGCTTCCACCAGAAACCGGGTGTAACCACAGAAAACGTTAACGTTTCCCTTTAAAAGCGTCATTCTAAAAACAAGAAGCATTTGTGCTCGGCCAATTCACTGCATTCCTTCACTTTCCCATTTCCTGTTGATTTACTCCTGGAAAATTTAGCCATCTAGGAAAAAGTCATGGATTTGGAGATTTAAGCATGTTTGTTCATGTTATATAAAGTGGTGTAACGGTCTTATCGGTGGCCATTTTAAAGCCAGCACGTTCTATTCGTATGACAAGCTGGGCTTTTAGGACACGTAGAGCGCCACAACATGATCTAGAGAATGATGATCCAAATCAGTGTCTGATTCTGCCTGATCTTGGGAAATTGTACCCAACCAATATGTGATGATAAATTTGAAGGATGGCGGCGCGATGCTTGAAATTCAAATGGCAAATGTGTGATTTCTAAAACAAAAAGCCAAAACTTGTGGGATTGATTTGGTATTGGGTGCCAATAGGTGCACAGGAAGTAAACAAGATGTGACAGAGTGGAGAACTACAGAGCAAGGACACCTTCGCTGATAAAAAAAAAAAGGGGGGGGGGAGGGTAATGTTCTCTGGAGAAGCCAAAATTCAGTACCAGAAAGTAACCTCTATATCGCTGAAAAAAGAAAAAGAAACAAAAAAGAAAGAAAGAAGAAGTCACAAATATCCCCATGCCAGCCAGTCACAGAGAAGTGACTGAATCTCCGCCCAATGGACCCTGGCTACCAAACAAGAGGGAAAACATGAAAATGGACAAGTAACAAGTGACGAAGGATCTGAAAAGGCAACACTGCTGGCGTCTCTCTCAGGACTTTCTGATCTTCTTCTCCCTCCATCAGTGCGCGAGGGCTCTACTTTGTTGTTGTTACCAGATACAGGCTCAGTCCGGTTCATCATCTCACCCTGGAAAACGTTTTCTTCTCACTGTTGCCCCACATCTAATTTCTCTCCATCCCTCTCTCCTCCACTCCTGCTGCTTCTAGAATTCAGCAAACTCCTTTCCACATTTCTCTGTGAAAGACACCCGGATTTCTTCCTCCTCGTAGTCGTCAAAGTTGCTGGTGTCCCCGGGGCCTTTGCACTTAGGGATGAAGGGGGCCTCCACCTGAAACATACAAATATACACAGATGAGTCCGTGGAAAAGCTTGTTACTTTTTGATTAAATATTAACATAAAGGCAACGATATTCTTCAAGCGAACATGAAGAACGAACGTCATTAAAGGTACAATATGCAGGATTTTTGCAGTAAAATAACCAAAAACCACTAGGCCAATGTTATACATTTTGTTTAGTTGATTACGTACAATATCCCAAATGTTTCCAACTATTTGTAAATCGTGAGAAAATTGCGATTTTTAACCAAGGAAACGGGGCGTGTGAGCAGGGGTGAGGAGTCGCCAGTCAATGACGTCATATCCGCGTTACCCCCGGTTTCCGCCAGGTTTGACCTCGTACTGCAATAGTAACCGTGGCGACAAACGTGGACAACTGGGTCGGTTATGCCCGTTATGCGTGTTCAACAGCGTGAGCGTCCCTAGCAGGGTTTTGTTCAAACATTATGGACCATGGCAAGACTAAAACGAAGATCAACATCTTTCGAGATGCCGAGAGCTCCACGTGCGCGACTAACTTCGACTTGACAGAGACGCGAGTGTTGCATGTTACTTGAGCAAACAGGTGAGGAAATCAATGTATATAAAACTAACCAATGTTATGTAGTTCAACATGATGAAAAGTTAGAATATGATCTACATGTTAATCTAGCTTAGTCTTATACAGCCAACAAACAACCTAACTAACAACAATCAACACACTCAAATGCCGTTTAGTGTGATAGTGAAACTGTTAGAGCAAGTGAAGCAGTGCTGCGTTACCTCAAGTTTAATTCCTCTAATAAACTGACCTCACCTGTGTGAGTAATTTAGCGTGTAGTTCGTTAGAATTAATTGTCCTTATTCCTTTATATCCGCGGGACTCGCGTCGTGCGTGATGCTGGTATACGTCTAGCAATCGCGCCCTGCTTCATACTACAGTCAAGTTTAAAAACATAAATCTATTCACTCATCCATAAAAGACCCATCAGCTTGACAAGAGCCATAATTCCGCTTACGGAATATACGTCATTAATATACGCCTTTGTAATCGTAAGAGGTTAGTGACCCCTTAAAGGATTAGTTCACTTTTGAAAAAACTTTTGCTGATAATTTACTCACCCCCATGTCATCCAAGATGTCCATGTCTTTCTTTCCTCAGTCGAAAAGAAATTTAGGTTTTTGATGAAAACATTCCAGGATTTTTCTCCATATAATGGACTTCAATGGGAACCGGATGGTTCAAGGTCCGAAAGATAGTGTTAATAACTGTTTCAGATGCAGCTTCAAATGTCTTTAAACGACACCAGACGATGAATAAGGGTCTTATCATGCGAAACGATCAGTTATTTCAAAGCTTATTCCAAAAATGTAACTTTTCTAAGGACAAATGCTAGCCTTGCTTTATTCTGTGAGGCGCGTTTGTAACGTCGCGTAATACGTAATTACGTTCAAAAGGTCACGGGCGACGTAGCGGGAAGTACAGAATCAAAATCGTCCGACATCGTTGTTTTACCTTTTAATTCCTTTTTTGTAAACGGCGTTTGAGTTAGTTTTCACGTTCAACCTATGCGTTCAACTTGTAAACACTGAATCTGTACTTCTGGCTACGTCGCCCGTGACCCTTTGAACGTAATTACGTACTACGTGACGTTGCAAACGCGCCTCACAGAATGGAGAAAGGCTAGCATTTGTCCTTAGAAAAGTTACATTTTTGGAATAAGCTTTGAAATAACCGATCGTTTCGCATGATAAGACCCTTATTCATATCCCTTATTCATCGTCTGGTGTCGTTTAAAGACATTTGAAGCTGCATCTGAAACTGTTATTAACACTATCTTTTGGACCTGAACCATCCGGTTCCCATTGAAGTCCATTATATGGAGAAAAATCCTGGAATGTTTTCATCAAAAACCTAAATTTCTTTTCGACTGAGGAAAGAAAGACATGGACATCTTGGATGACATGGGGGTGAGTAAATTATCAGCAAAAGTTTTTTCAAAAGTGAACTAATCCTTTAAAGTGGTATGGGGTGCGTTTGCATCTGGGTTTTCCCCGAGTACATGAGCACATTATTGGACCGACACCCGAGTACTGGTATCGGTGAATCCCTAAGTAAAAGTATAGCATCTGCCATGTGATTGATGCTCAATGTCACTAGCAGAGCAGAAATACATAATCATCCATCACTTGGTCCCTTCAAAGTCACGTTGGATTTCCTCCTTAACATAAAGGTTGACAAGTGTCTGGACTTCTGCGTCGGTCTATCTATCGGAGTAAATATGAAGAGTTCAGATGCAAAAGCCTCTAAATACCATTTGAAATTTTCTTCTTTAATGATGATTTTTATCAAACTTGTATATTTAAGTTCAGTAATTTCACTTAAATAACAATTAATAGGTAATTATCATTGCCATTTAAGTGAAATCACTGAACTTAAATATACAAGCTTGATAAAAATGATCATTCTAGAAGAAAATTTCAAATGGCACTTAGAGGCTTTTCCATCTGAACTCTTCATATATAGGCTATAAACTCTTGAGAAGCTCACTGAGAAGCTTCAGCCACGTGGGTGAGATTAATCTCCCGAGTGCTGTCACTGTGTTTGCACAGCTTTTTAACAATTATCGCATGCGTTCAGGCAATTGACTTACAATTACGTCACCGGTAGTTCCAATTGTGCTGGGTTAGACACTACTCTGAAGTAGAAGCTAATTTTGTCCCCACAAAAGGCGTTCCTAGAACTGAAATCATTCCCAGTTCCAGTGATAATACTGTACACCCAAAGAACTTAACAATCATATCATGGGATCTCTACTCAACCACTACCAGTGTGCAGCATCCACATGTACTGATGATTGTTCACAAAATGGTCCCAATTTTGATATCGGGTTGACTTAAAGAATGAGGAAAAGGTGAGAACATTGAAAGAACCCAGTCTGATTCAGGTACCTTCTTCTGGTAGATTGCGATCCAGTCGGTGGTTGCAAACCATTTGTGGCCCTTGATGTCGTTGACGCCGTTCTTGAGGTTCCCGAAGCGCTTCGTGAGGTCTACCTGCAGCAGGTTCCTCAGCAGGTCCTTCAGGTCAGAGCTAAAATGCGAGGGGAAGCGGACCTACAGGGAGATCGTGACACACCGTCAGTGCTTGGGATTCATGATGCATTGACTTGCGAAACACCAGAAAGTCTCATCACGATTGATACAAATGATGATTAATAAACGAGAAAAAAAGCAACATTTCAGTTTATCTGTCAAATCCTAATGAACTGACAGCGACTGAATACTTAAATTTAGAGCGCAGCATCTCACACTCAAATCATAAAACCAATGGAAACTGACAAAAAACCTAGATGACACAGTTCAAGCAGTCAAATCGATTAATTGAAACTGACAGAAGTTCGTACAAACAGACAGATAGACACGAGATGGCTTTTCTTTTCAGTTACGTGTTCTGTAAGGGTTGACCTGCCCTTTTCTTTGAAATCAAGTTCATTATGTTTTTTATCAGTTTTGGATAATTAGCTGGATTTTGATTTGGAAACTTCGAGGGAAGTTAGTTTGATATTTTGTTTATTTTCCGTTTTATTTATTTTGGGCCTTGGGTGTTCCCAAGGCCCAAAACACACTGTATGTATGTATATATATATATATATATATATATACTGTATATACACATACACACACACACACACACGTTTTTAAACATGCGTCACATATATAATTATACAAACAAACGTATTTTACATGCGATTAATCGATTTGACACAACTAATACAGAGTTCTTTTTATTTAATTTTTTTCATTAATTTTAAATAAAAGTTTTTTTTTAAATATTACTAAGGTTTAATTTATTTTTATTTCAGCTTTAGTTTTTATTTTCATTTAGTAATTTTAAAACTTATTTCAGTAGTTGCCTAATTTTAGTTGTTTTTTCCACTAGTATTTAGATTTCATTTTAGCTTTATTTCAACCATTTTTAAGATGTTTTACTTAACTTTGGTCTTCGTTACCAATTATTTCAGAATTATTTATATAATATTGTAGTATTTATTAATACTATTTTTAAGCTTTTAGCTTTTATTTTTATATTTTCAGATTTCATTTCAGTTTTAGTAATTTACCTACTTGCTTTGACCATTTTTATTAGTTTTTTTTTTTTCAATTTAGCTTTAATTTATTTTTATTTCGGTTTTACTTTTAGTCATTTCAGCACGTGAACTTAAACGGAAATTAGATATTTTAAAAAACTTTTATTTTAAAACTTAAAAAACTTTTTATTTTAAAACTTTTATTTATTTAATTTTAAAAAACAAAAACGTGACAGAAAATACAATCCATATACCTTCTTCTCTAAGGTGAATATATCCGTTTAACAAAAAGTTATCACGTTCATATCTGTCAGCAGTCATTCTGACTGTCATCAGACAAACAGATGTCCAGTCCAGAGATATAAATCCCAGGTAAGAAAGTACATGGACACGTTTTGGGGATTTCTAGGAGTTTTGCTCATTATCATTTAAAGAGACATGCACCGAAACGGGTTGCTGTGAACAGAGCTGTTTTTGAGGAGGTAAAAAGGGTGTTGTTTTACACAACCCTTTAGGAATTTTAAAAGTATTTAACAAACTTTACATTAAGATCCTAAAGAATCGTACGAACTTGGGCATCCGATGACCCAAAGACTTTAAATAATCCATACAATTTTGGTTCGTTTTTAAACGAAACCCTAGTGCAGTGCAGAGTGAGTGAAATCCTGATATTCTGTGCTCACCTTCCCAGAGACAATCTTCTCGTAGATCTGAATGGGCTGGTCAGCAAAGAACGGAGGGTAACCAGCAGCCATCTCGTAGATCAGCACTCCCAGAGCCCACCAGTCCACTGCCTTATTATAACCCTAAGAGACAAGAGCAAGAGGAGGCAAGGTTATGCTGGAATGGACTAGCCAATGATCAACAAGTAAAACAGCTTTGTCACTAACTTTACTGAGGATGATTTCTGGCGCCAGGTACTCAGGCGTGCCGCACAGTGTCCAGGTCCTGCCCTTTACACGTTTAGCAAAACCAAAATCTGTTACCTAAGGGGGAAAAAGCAAGAAGAATTACAATAAAAATTGTATATGAACAGAATCCGACATGAAAAAAACAACCTGTATGGTCTCAAACACATTTGCAGTCTTGTAGGTGCTATCATTACATAAGGCCATCTGCATGTTTACCTGTATGTATCCCTGCTGGTCTATGAGCAGGTTTTCAGGCTTCAGATCTCGGTAGATAAGATCAAGCGAGTGAAGGTATTCAAAGGTCAGAACTATCTGGGCGGCGTAGAATCGGGCATGAGGCTCACTGCACCGGACACAGACAGACAGACAGACACAACGTAAACAAAAAGAGGTCATGAGATCTGCATGCATAGTAACTATTCAAGAAGGTGAAAAACATCATTTTGAATGGTTTTCAGATGAAACGGGGCAAACAGCGTGTCAGGACACGGTTGCCACTGTTTGACACATCATGTCAACTACCCTAAAATATTTCATTACCTGGACTGCACATTGTTTTTGTTCTTTTTGAAAAATAACAGTAATATACAGCTATAATATACTATGTTGTGTGCCTGGTTAACGTAGACACAACCAACATGTCAGGCAGAAATTTTGCTCATAACATACAATCTATCTAGGTCTTTTGACTATCAACGTTTTCTGGTCTAGAACCATGTACTTAGACAGAAAACTATCAAGATAGATCTTTTAAGTTAACTACAAGCGTTTTAATGGATGTGCACCAAAAAAACCCAGAAGAAATTAGCCAGAAAGATTGGCAGTATGCAAAAGAATCCACTTGCGTGCTCCAGTCACAATGACTGTTTTTCAATGTGACAAGTTATTATGTAATAATAATAATAGTAGGGATGTACTGATGTATTAGTTAATAACCGATATCATTATTGGAATATTGATTTTCACTATTGGCCACTATTATTCACTAACAAAACACGTGTTGAATTTAGGGCTGTCAAAATTAAATCAGGCTCTTTTTGACCCTATGAATCATCCATAGTTCAATCCAGGGTTGCCAGGTCTGCGGTTTTCCCTATACCAAAAATATTTTTTTAATCACACTTCCTATCCAATAATCAGAAAGAGCTTTGTGTTTTGTTATTTCTGATAACAAAAAGTGTCAGCTTTCAAATTCTGTCCATTTTATCTCGAAATCCAAACAATAAATGGCGTTTTGACGCTCTTAAATGAAGACGTGACAGATTGCTGTAGATACTCAATAATACACTTTAATACAAGTTACAGCATGAAAAAACATGCATGAACATCAAAAGGTATGTTGAAAGATACAGTGCAACTTACTGAAATGTATCTCGACTCATCAATCAGTATTTAAACCGCAGAAACACGTCATTAAAACAGCTTGTGAACACTGTCACCTAAAGTTGCATTTACCTCAAGTTCTCCGATATTCACAGTTCGTTCGTTAGTTAGTAATAAAAACACTTGCGGGGAGCTTTTTTACTGTTAATATGTAATTTTGAACAAATTTGTTACGAAAGCTACCTACTCTGCAAAAGTGCGGAGGCACGTTTCAAAGAAAACGTAGGAAAGTAAGAAAAAAATATAGCTGCGAGCAGCGATGAAGGGCCCAAGCCGGTGGCACCGCAACCCCGGTTCCTTAGTTACCTAAAAGCACCAGGGTGGCCATGCCACTGGCTTTGGCCCTTCATCGCGGATCACAGCTATATATATATATATATATATATATATATATATATATATATATATATACTGTATATATATATATATATATATATATATATATATATACTGTATATATACATATATATATGAAGCCGGTGGCACCGCCACCCTGGTGCCTTTAGGTTTATTGTGCACGACATGCAAAATGTAACCCTGCTTTGACTGATGCAAGCTCTACAGCACAGTTTATAGTAAGAAAGAATATAGTAAGAAAGAAAAGTAAGCTGTTACTCAGATGGTTTGGGAAACAAACATTCATCATGTCGCATTGGTTTTAGTTACTTGTCCTCGAACAGAGCCCTAATCTGTTTATATTTCAGTTACACATTCTACATTGATTAAAAAAGAAAAATCAAATGTGTTTTTAATTCATACAGAAATAAAATATTTATAATTCAGCTGAGAATAAAGTTAGTTCAAATTTTAAGAAAAACAAATATATGATCTGAAATATAGCACATTCATTTTTAAATTCATTCAGGTTCAATTACCAAAAATACAATATTAATTTAATTTAAAACAAATAATAAATCTAAAATATATGGGTTATATGCATATTTTGTAAAAAAAAGAAAAAAAAAAGAAAGAAAGATATATATCCAAAAACACAAGGCCTTAAACTTTAACAAGGATGCAACTCTTATCACTACAACAAACATAGTCACACACACAAGTCAAGTCACTTACATTTTAGATGCAATATTGACTTTTTAGATGCAATATTGACTTTTTTCTGTTTCAGCAGAGAAAATAGTTAAAGATCACAGCGACCCATCGCGCATCTCAAAGCAATGTGTTTTCTCATTACTGAATGATTCAGCATTTTGAATCCATGACTCGTTCATTAAGACGGTCATCTGGCGACACCTTATGGTGATTTAGGGTTATGTTTAAAAGTATCGTTCTTTACAGCGATTTTTAATTGACTCCTGTTAAACCAATTTCGTAACATTATTGTGTAACCGATTTAATTTGATCAGCCTTACCTAGGGTAACAGCCCTATAGTGTCTTATTATTCTAAATTATTGAATTTATTGATCAAATTTACTAATGAAAAATGAAGCATACATTTATTAAGACTAGGCTGCCCTGCAGATATTAGGCTACAATATGGAGATTTAAATATATCATTTATCAAATAATCTGTTTATTTTTAGGTTACACATTACATTGTTTAAAAAATAAAAATCAAATGTGACCCGCTCTGGCGAAATGAGTCGGAAGTTGCAACCTTCCATTTTAAGATATGGGCCGATTATGTGGAAAAACCATGAAATAACAAAAAAAAAAAAAAATTTTTTTTTTGCTAATTTCAAAGAACAGACATTCAAAAATAATCTCACAGGGTTTCGTAGTCGAGATAATTGAGTAAAGGTATTTAAATAACGATTAAAGTTGTCAAAGCTTTAAATTCGCTGAAATAAACATTGCTCTTCTCAACTCCCCTCGTCACCTCTGAGCATTTCCCGGGTATCCCCTGAAACGTTGAACTCACTGGAGGCTTCTAACCTAAACTGCGTGAGTATATTTATCTGCAAGAAGAATATAGCCTATGTAAGGCTGTAACGATCGCGACACTCAGATCCACGAACCTGTGTCGCGGTGTGAGAAGACAGAATCACGACACCGACACGTCCCTTCAACTCCCGAAGTTATCCTTCACGTCCAGACCCAATGCTAGCTACAACATCTTTAAATTACTATTAGTATTATTTGAAGTTAACATTAGCCTATAAAATACGTAGACTTACACCACAAAACTTAAATTATTACTAATTTTTTTTTAAATTGGGCAATTTCAGCATCCAATTCCCAGATAATTAAATATTTTAATAAATTGGCCTATGTGAACCACACTGCACAAACCAAAAGTAATACTCACCGGATGAAGAAGGGTTGACTCTCTCCAGAACATAAAATCTTTATTTTATTTTCCGTGTTCGCATTTATGAGGAAAAACAATCCGAACGTGACCGTTCTCTGGAAGCAGCACTAAAACTTTCACATAGCTTAAACATGCAAGCAAAAAGCCTTTCTTTAAAGTAAATTTCGTTTTAAAATAATTATCTTAATTTAAATCAATGTTTCATCAACCAATTACTAGGATTTAATAATAAGAAATAAATTGCAGACAATAGGCTAGGCCTAATCACGACGCGGAGACGCGCGGCACGTGAACTGAAGCTTGTCTCATGAACCGAAAGTCAGCGTATAAGGTATCCTCACAGACATATATATTGAAATGTCTACTTTTAAACACAACCATTCAAAATGAAAGAAAACAGACTGCTCTCTGCTTATGTGGGCTAATCCGTATGAAAACTGAATTTCTCTCTGACTCCTCTTTAATCTTTCTGATTTTAGAACATTTTTGTAAAAGTGACTTTTTAATTATTTATTTCAAAAAAATTAAAAATAAGTTGAGTTTCAGCCTCGTTAAATTGCATTTATATGTTAATCTATTTGGTCAAATTAAGCTATATAAAATAAATAGTTTATCCCTTAAAATGCTATGGATTTTGAAAGATATCAAAAAAAAAAAAAAAAAAAACGGGCAAAAAAACTTTAAAAGCGATTTTCTTAGGTTTTCAATTGGAAAAAAAGGGCAGACGACCAGAATTCAAATCTGTATATCGTTACAACCATTCAAGGTATGACCAAGGTATCATTTGAAAGCTTACAGTGTCCTCTTTCCATTAATATCAAAATCTCAATTTTTAAATTTGGGTCACTGTGACTAATTTTGCTGGATCAGTTCGGTCACAAATGTGTTTTTTATTGTAGTATTATTTTATACAGAAATACATTATAATTATATATAATATACAAAATATAACCGTGGGCGCGATTAAACAGTGTTACAATAAAACTCAACATTGTGTTTTTTAAAAATAAATTCAAATAATACAAATCCCGAAATTGCGCTAATTTTAAAATTAAACTAAAACTCATGGCTGCACAAGCATTCATAACTGTGCGCGCCAACAGCGAGGAACCAGCAGAACAGAGTGAACGTTCATTCTGTTTAGTTCAATCCTACTTAATAGGAATTTATTTAAAATGCTTGCTCTACTCCACAACATTAATGTCTTGTGCGGATATCTGTAGTTTGACTTTCGGTTTTAAGTAAGCGATTTAAAAGTTCCCGAGTCCCAGCGGAGTCACACGTTGATTAACCGGTGGGAATATACACAATAGGCCTACCTGATATTGAACACAAGAGGGCAGTATAGCACTACGTATGACTCAGATTATTTTTTCTTCTTCTGAATTTTAAAACCATTCTGGCTGTTTTTGAACGTAAACATAATTCTTAAATGAAAAAAGGGAAAAACTGGTTTAATTATAATATTTGTATAATTTAATTTAGAAACAAATGATGTATAATTACATTTTTAGAAGATATGAGGCTTTTAGTGTTTACTGTTTACTTTTTTGACATTACTTTAATCTTTTGCCAAAGTTGCACATGCCTACTGGCTAATAAATGTGATGTATCTGTCGAGCTATCTGTATCTATCTGTTTCAAGCAATTTCAAGCATGCTAAGAGTCCCAAAAGTATCAAAAAAGAATGTTAAAGTTTGATTTGTTGCCACAGCAACAGTATCAAAGATATCAAGAATCCATTCACAGGTCTACATCTGCTGTATTTTTACATTATACAGATGAAGTTTGAAGCAAATCGGTTAAAAATAAGAGGGTGATATCAAAGCAGTTTGAAATTGACACACTTCCTGCTGCCAGTTGGTGGCGCTATAACTCTGACTCACAATAGTCACATCCACGTGATCGTCCTCTTACAGCGAACACACTGCTGAAGTTTCATCAAGATCAGTTAATCTATGCTGAAGTTATAACACACTTCCTGTTTCACGTTTCTCGCCATAATTTTGTTTCCTCGCCACGGCCAAACCGTTCGAGATATCAAAAATCCCCTCGCAAACTTTCATCCTCAATGCCTTGACTTCATGCTGACCGAGTTTCGTGCCGTGTGTTTGAATTCTCTAGGAGGAGTATTGCACATTCCATTGCGAGCGTTTTACAAACAAACCTCAATAGCCGACTTCCTGTTTGGCTGGGGTAAAAAGTAAGAGCGTGAGGTATAGATGAAACGATGAGATCAACATGTGTACCGAGTTTCATATTATTACATGCAAGCGTGTTTGAGTTATGGACCAAGTGTTCGGACCCCGTTCCAGGGGGCGCTGTCTAGCCCCCCTGCCACACCCAGGTACCATCTTCAGCCCGGCTCTGATGGCTGTGGGATCTGACCTGTGTGCAAAGTTTCAAGAGTTTTCAAACCCGTTAAGGGCCCCAAAAGCCGCTAAGAGTCTCAAAATCATAAAAAAAAAGAATTTTAAAGTTTGATGCGTTGCCACGGCAACAGTATCAAAGATATCAAGAATCCATTCACAGGTCTTCTTCTGCTATGTATTTACATTATACAGATTAAGTTTGAAGCACATCGGGTAAAAATAAAAGGGTGAGTTCAAAGCATTTTGAAAGTGACACACTTCCTGCTACCAGTTGGTGGCGCTATAACTCTGACTCACAATAGTCACATCCATGTGATCGTCCTCTTACAGCGAACATACTGCTGAAGTTTCATCAAGATCAGTTAATGTATGCTGAAGTTATAACACACTTCCTGTTTCACGTTTCTCGCCATAATTTCGTTTCCTCGCCATGGCCAAACCGTTCGAGATATCAAAAATCCCCTCGCAAACTTTCATCCTCAATGCCTTGACTTCATGCTGACCGAGTTTCGTGCCGTGTGTTTGAATTCTCTAGGAGTAGTACTTCAAATTCCATTGCGAGTGTTTTATGAACAACCCTAAGTAACCGACTTCCTGTTGGGCTGGGGTAAAAAGTAATAGTATGAGGTATATATGAACGATGAGATCTATATGTGCACCGAGTTTCATATTATTACATGCAAGCGTGTTTGATTTATGGACCAAGTTTTCGGACCCCGTTCCAGGGGGCGCTGTCTAGCCCCCCTGCCACGCCCGGGTACCATCTTCAGCCCGGCCCTGATGGCCGCGGGTTCTGACCCGTGTGCTAAGTTTCAAGAGTTTTTGAGCATGTTAAGGGCCCCAAAAGTGCCCGAATAGTCGTATAAATAATAATAATAATAATAATAATAATCCTAAGGAAAACAATAGGGCCTTCGCCCTTTCAGGGCTTGGGCCCTAAAAAGAAAGACTAATGCAATGTGACTGCAATTAATTTATTATATATTAAGACAATGTTTCATACTTAATAGACTATTCATAAACGCATGCCATCTATGCCTTTCCACGCATTCCATCTCTTCAACCAGAATCGCGACCGAAATCACACTCACGTCCGAAAACAAAAACAGCATTCAATCTTTGCCATCCTCAGCAAGCATCTTGGACAGCAAAATGACCAGGCATTGAGAGCAAAGAAATAAATGTAAGAAAACAGGGAATAGATTAAGGGGTTTAATAGGAATTAGTATTGGCAGAGAAATTTAGTCGTAAAAAAATATCCAATATCACAGTTTCTGAGCAAGGTTGTACTTACAAAAATTTAGGAATGAGAATCAGTTTAAGTATAGTTACGACAAAATGCCTCCAGAAAGAAACTCTGAATACATTTCAAAGGTTTAACAAGTTAACCTCGACCACCTGAGACTGACAGTGGATCAACTCAGTCTGTAGTTACGCAAGATTTACTGCAAAATGTAGCAACACATTTCACCATCGGCACTGCACATTTGACCAATAAATCTTTGAACTTTGCAGATAATCCAGTAGTATTCTAAATATGATACAGTTTTGAGTGTCAACACAAAGATGACGTGGAACAATTTGTAGTACATCACTGAAAACAGTAGAAAACAACAAGTAGCTATAATAAAAGAAAGCAATATGTAGTAATTAGTAGTACGTATGTAGTAATACACCCAAAATAAAGGTTGGATAGAGTAATCTTATGCAGCTAGTGTGAAATGCATAAAGAAAAACACACCTGAACCGGCCGATTCTGCGTAAGTGGGAGAACATCTCTCCTCCAGGAACATACTCCATTACCATATACAGGTTAGTATTATCCTAAATGCATAAAACACATAAGAAAAAGTACAAAAACATTTAGAAACACACACAAAGATTTTTGATTGTTGTTCAAGTCTCTTCTGCTCATGTAATATTGTGAAATATCCTTTTCTATTTTAATATATTGTAAAATGTAAATCATTTATGATCCAAAGCTGGATTTTCAGCATGATTACACCAGTTTTCAGTGTCACATGCTCCTTCAGGAATCTTTCTAATATGCTGATTTGACGCTCCAGTAATATTTCTGATTATTTTTACATTTTTACACCATACAGGTGAAACTCGAAAAATTAGATTATTGTGCAAAAGGTTTTCATAGCCATTAGCATCCCAATTATCACAAATAAAGGCTTGAAATATCTCACTTTGCATGTAATGAGTCTATATAATATATTTTTCAAGTTTCACCTGTATATTGTAGAATTAAAACACCTTAAACCCAATTTTTTTTTTTTTAAATTACTTGAATCAATGAACAGCATTAATAAAGCCTCAGTCTTCCAGATCATTAGCTAAAAAAAAGTTGTTTCAGGGGTTTAGTTACTCTTTAATGTTGAAAACAGTTGTGCTGCTTATTTTTGTGAAAACGTAGATTTTTTTTTCAGGATTCTTAGATAAATTGAGATGTATTAGAAATGTAATTATTTAAAACTTTTAACTGACTATCCCACGATTCTCCAAATCCTAACCGTCCTCACACACACACACAGACAGCAAATACCTTGAACGAGTGCTCCAATCGCACCAGGAATGGGAAGCTGACAGCCTGCAGGATGCGTTTCTCATTCAGTGTGTGTTCTATCTGTTTCAGTTTAACCACCTGAAAGACACAAGAAAATTAGCTCAAACACACACACACTTCACTATATTAGTAAGGCCATTCCATAGACTTCCATTGATTTCATATCATGTTGATATATGGCCTAAAAGCAACCCCTAACCTATAAACATACCCATCACTGAAACCTGTGCAGAACACTAGATATAAATAGTAAATACAAACATGTTTTGGCCTATTATATAAGCCTTTTTAACTAGTGAGGACCTACAAACTGTCAGTTGTCATAATCAGTGTTGGGGAAAGTTACTTTTAAATGTAATGTGACACAATATGCCTTTACTCCCTACAAAAAGTAACTAATTATGTTATGAAAAAAATGTATAGTTATATTTTAGGCAAATGTAAAAGTGCAAAGTGATTAGTAAATGCCTGCTCACATTTAGTCTAGAACTACAATAACCATCATGTTCACACGGCGCAAAATAACTAACTCCCAATTTCTCTCAACAGAGGAGCTGTCATTCAATAAATGGGAAAACAAAGTAACTTGTGTTACTTATTTGAAAAAGTAACTATTTTGTTTTAAATTTAAAATGTAATGTGTTACTTCACTAGTTACTTGAAAAAGTAATCCGATTACATTACTCGGGTTACTTGTAACACTGGTCATAATGTTTCACTACATAAGTGAGGACATTTGGCAAGTATAGCCAAACCTGTAAACACACACATACACCTTTTAGTGATGATTTCGGTTAGACTGCCTTACCTTCTGTTTGTCAAGGATCTTCATGGCAAAATGCTGGCCTGATTCTTTGTGCTTGACTAGCATGACTCGCCCAAACGAGCCAGTGCCCAGAGTCTTCAACCTCTCAAAATGGTCCAGAGATGCAGTATTCTGGTAATTGAAAGAAATAAAGAAGATGGTAATTTAGGTAAATACATTTTGTTTGTACAAAGACACATTTAAAGGGATACTCCACTTTTTTTTTGGAAATAGGCTCATTTTAACACTCCCCCAGAGTTAAACAGTTAAGTTTTACCGTTTTCAAATCCATTCAGACGATTTCCTGATATTTAGAAGAATATCAGTAACCAGACTGTTTCTGGTCTCATTGACTTCCATAGTAGGAAAAAAATGTACTATGGAAGTCAATGAGACCAGAAACTGTCTGGTTACTGATATTCTTCTAAATATCAAAAAATTGGCTGAATACATTCGAAAACGGTAAAACTCAACTTTTTAACTCTGGGGGAGTGATAAAAATGAGCCTATTTCCCAAAAAAGTGGAGTATCCCTTTAACACTGAATGTTCTTGTGTGGTCAAACACATACTGATTATTTATGACTTGTTATATCATTTGAATGTTCACTAACAATAAGATCTACATTTCAAAGTAGGACTTTCAGAAATGTAATGAAATACAGCACACGACTTGTGAACTAAAGACTTAAAAGGACAAACGAACAGCTGGTCAGTGCACCTTGTGTCCAGAAGGAGGCGCACGCCTTCTCACATTCGCTCACTGGCTGACAAAGTGAGTGTGTGCAGTGCAGAAAAAGGGATTAACTGACCTGTGCTGGGTTCTCCCATTTCTTTAGGAAATCTTCTTTGGCTTTAGCGAGAAACTCCTTAACTGTACAAGGAGAAAGGGGGAAATGATGGTGTGAGATTATGTGCACAACAGTTCAACATGTACCATGTTGCACTCAGGGACATGCTTATGTCCTAAGCAAATGTCTAAAGGGGGCATTGCATTTTGAATTTGTTAAAATGTCAACACAAGTAGGACATGTAAAAACAGTAGAGGTGACCAGAGCAGTATGGCTGCCAACATTACCCTTTTACAGCCTCTAAAGCACATTAAAGTCCAGAGTTACTGGTCTACCCTTATTTATGACAGTAACTTGCAGCATTTGAGCCAGCTGTGCTGTCTGTGAAGACTGCTGAGAAGTAGTACTTCTGCAACACGTCACGCTGCATGTACACAAAGCGAATCTTGTGAAAACATGTCACATTTCACTGTGGAAAAATAAAATGATTCCCATTATTCTCAAAAGTGATGCGTACTTTACACATAAGCAGATTATCAAATATACCACAATGTTTACATTTTTACTCCGCAATAGGCATTCCAGCACGCTTTTCATTATGTTTTAATGTTGATTAAAGGTATAAAAATCAGTGGAATTTCGCATATCTGGAGCTTTACAGAGACGTCATGCAGACACAAATGCTGGCGAGTTGTCCAGATTGGTTTAACTTTCAGAGCAAAGCAACACTACCATCTCCATTATAAGGAAATTGGCTTTCTGAACTTTGGTCCCCGTATTGGCCACTTCTGTTTTTCATCATGTTTGTTGTGTGTTCAGAGCCTGTGGAA
Source organism: Pimephales promelas (assembly GCF_988280905.1). NCBI lineage: Eukaryota > Metazoa > Chordata > Actinopteri > Cypriniformes > Leuciscidae > Pimephales > Pimephales promelas. The sequence goes on along the minus strand of NC_142771.1, from coordinate 12,857,655 downwards.
ATCACTTTCATTGCCTGTCTGTGGTAAGGCCTGTTCTAATTTCCACTGTTGTTAAAACCACATCGACTGAGCTCATGTTATCTAATACTTCCTGAGCCCATCATGACAGAACAAGAGCTCAGACCAGAATCAATATCTACAGACTCTTTCTCGCTTCATGCATGTAAAAAAACTAATCACAGAACCATAATTTCTGCTTCAGAAACAGTGAGAAAGAATCAAGTCAGACATCTGATAAGTGCACCAATGAAGTTACACTAATGCACGTTTCTCTCTTCTTATGGGGCTGTGTGGGAACGTTAAGATTACAGGCTCTTCCTCATTCCACACCACCAGCGCTTTCTCTTGGGAAATGCAAGCTGTTACTGCCACTGAGAAGATCCAACTGTTGCAACTGCACGCCTGCCATTGAGGACCCTACCGTACGACACACCCTCATGAAGCTTTTCAATGCTTTTAAATCCAAAGTAGGGGCATTAAACGATCTCTCAGTGGTGAAAGAGTCAGACGGTGTTTGGCGAGGTTACCGCCATTATCTTCGATCCACATGCCCTAGGCAGAACCATCGAGAGAGAGAGAGAGAGAGCCTCACCCCACAACTTCCCGTCAATTCCCCTGCCTTATTATCTCTGAGAGAGATTCAGGAGTTTTCTTTCTCACAAACACAGTGGTTGTTGGGACCGCACACGCTCCAGGGTCATATTTCAACTTCATTTAGATAATATGTAGAGGAACTACAGTAGAAGATAGAGAGGCCGGGGAGAGGACAGCGTCCAAAGTTCACCTAAACTCGATGTTGATCCAACACTCAATAAAACAACTATAGGTGCTTGAAACGGACTCAAAACAAAGGTCAGGCCTCAACCTGAAAGAAAAATCCAAGAATTACATCAACCGCACATAAAAATAGCCCAGCTGCAATTTCATAAATGGCTCAGGATATGATCCTTGCCTTTGTGCTGGTTTCCCTGACAAACGGGTGCTATGACTACGTAGAGGAAAATAACCGATTCCCACACAAAGTTAGCCGTGCCCTTACCGTCCACTAGGAGCGTGGGACCCTCCACTCCTCCACCACCACCACCACCCCCTCCTCCCTCCACCGATCCTCCAGAAGAACGAGATTCTCCTGAAGAACGAGATTCCCGCTTCCCACCATGCCTTCTGGAGCTTTTTCGGTCACACATGGGCCCTGCCGAGACTGTTCCTCCGTTCTCCTCTTCCTCACAGCATCAGGCTCATAGCCCTACACCTCTTTCTAAGAGGTCCCAGCACACCTGGCCGTCGCATCCACTTTAGCACAAAGCTACGGGTGTGTGTGTGTTCGACGCCGCTTTTGTCTGATGATTCAGTCTGCTGTTCCTGCTCTTCCTCGAGCGCCGAATGCTGAACTGAAGCCCTCGCTTTCTCTGCGGACATCACCCTGGTAAATCAATCGGCCTCATGCTTCGTTTGTATCAATATTTATTCTGTACACAGTGCCATTCCACTCACCCTCAAGTGGAACACACACTCCTAAAATGCAAGCACATACACAAACACACGCACCAGATTGATCCAAATAGGGACCTGGTCGCAAAGGGGAGGGACAAACCTATAACAGCAAAGTTGCATCTAATGAGTTGAACATGGACATTAAACAGATAGGGTGGCGGTTCCCATCAACTTAAAGAAGCAAAGGAATGGTAGACTTATTTCTCTAGCGTGTGGAGAAATAAAGTGGACGTAAAGGGTATGGCATAAAGTGCCTTCCGTTGGTCCCCTTAAACATTGGCATTGTCCTCTAGTGGACAGAGTCCACAATTGATTAGTCAGATCAATCAGTGTGGCCCTGGGCTGCTGTTGCTCGCTCTGACGCATACCAAAGGGGGTCGGCTAGTGGTGCATCGACTGCAAGAGTGCCGCTGGTCCACAAAAACACACACACTCATTTGAGAACAGCACCCATTTGCACACCATGCAGCCCAAGGCCTGGTATTTCAGACTCTACACGCAGAGGCACAGGAAGAGTCAGGGACAGATGGATTTAAAGACTGAGCCAGATCCAGCCACCCTGGCCAGGTGGAGACTCAAGGGACAGTGACACCGTTGGTAAGTCTCTTACATGACCTCATTTCTCAAGACTATAGGTGCTGCTCTACTCTAGGTATAATCTCATTTCAGCTCTCAGATATTTGGCATGCTTCCACAGGCTGACTTTGTGGATACAAAGTTAGTAAAAGTAGGAGGTATTTTAGGTAAATGGCAATGTTCTCTAGTGTTTTTATTTTATTTTATTTATTTTTAAGTTGAGCCTTTTAAAGTGTCAGGGAGCAGAGAACAGTCACCCAAAGAAAATAGAAAAGTTGAGCAAAAGAATTCCTGATTTAACAGAAGCTACGAAGACTCTACCTGTTAAACATGTCAGACCACAAATTGAGTGCTTGTAGTGCAATCGGCAGACTTTCAAAAAGACTCACCCAACAGTCCTTTGAGAGTGGGTAAGCGCTAGGTGTGTAACTGTTCAAATTAGTCATGGTTCGGTTTTTATCACGGTTTTAGGGTCCCGGTTTTGGTACAGTTCAGCATGTGCTATGTTTAAGGAAAACACCCGCCCCCCCAAAAAAAGTGCTTTTCAGGTATCTCGCAGTAGTTTCTAGATACAGAAACCAAATAAAGCAATCAAATGTAAAATAAGGGCCCAATCAGACAGAACACGTTTTTCAGGTTTGAAAACGCGAGGCACACCGCACTGCCTTTTTTTTGTTTGACTTTTTTTAATTTAGAAAAGAGCAGTGCGCTGCATTTTTTTGTATGTTGCTAGGCAACCACCGAATCAGCTGCCCTGTCAGTCTAATCAAGGATTATAGCACGAGCGCTCCAGAATCTTTTGTTTGCTGTTAAGTAAACGGTCATATTAGCAGAAACCTAAAAAAATGGAAAACCAGAGTGCTTGCTCTGACCTTGATCGAGGGTGAGGTGTGTACAAACAAATAAACTGTAAACTTCCGTCACCACAATGGAAGGCCGGCCTCTCCATTCATTTGATTGGACAATGGGAAAAAAAATTCCCCACAAATTACGTCGAGCGCTTTTCTGCTCAGAGTTGATTTTTTTTCAACTTCAGGCACTCCTACAAAAACGCGAGGCGCAACAGGTGGCTAAAACGCGACGTGGCCAGGGTGCAGAAACAGCGCGCAAAACGCTCACTGCCAATAGAAAACAATTAAATTAGCCACCTCTCATTTCAAAAAACGGATTCTGTCTGATCAGGGCCTAACACTCATATAATTTTCACTGTATAAAATTAAATAAAGATTCATCGTTATTAAAGTTACAAAAGCTATTCAGTCAAAAGCAGAGAGGGATTTACTTATCTTTTGTTATTTGATTAACATCCAAAAGCCCAGTCAGCAGGAATAGTAGGCTGCTGTCACTTTAATAATAATGCACGGATCCAGTACGCTGATACACACGCGTTGTTTTTCTCAACGGTTTCCATACACTCAAGAAATAACCTACTATGTTTGCTAGGACACTCGATAAAACGGGCATGTTGACATCATTTTCACAATTTATTTGTCCATTCAAGCACAAGACTTAAAAGAACTCAATATCTGAGATGTGTCTCTCTCCCTGTGCGCCCTTTAGATGAGGGACGTGCGAGCTCTCCGTCGTGTCTTCTTGCGCTTGAATGTTTAAATTGGCAAGGCTTAAAGGGACACTTCACCCATTTGCATTAAGCTTTGTATCTTTAGAAACCCAGTCATATTTTTGAATGGTCATGGTTTATTCCCTTATTACATCCCTGGCCGTCGATCGATCGTCCTGCTCGCCACAGCCAACTAACTAGACAATTTTTGTGAAATGATTTTTAAATGAACTCTGGTGACAGCTAATGTTAGCCTTGTAGACGGAAGAGTGATTTCTCTGTTTGCGCTGTTCCGGATTAGTGGGTGTGGCTTGCGGAGCTGTGCAATGCGGTGCATTGTGGGACTTGCAGTTCTTCAAACAAATGCACCCCTTGGTTATTTTCTGTCTTTTCTCGGTCAAGAGGGCACCAAATTAAAAAATTATTTTACATTTCAACTACATATATGATCCACTTTCAATAAAGATTAATGTTGCAATGGGTGAAATGCTCCTCTAAATGAGTTTAGTTTAAACACAGATAGCAACATGTGCTGTTCAGGTCTCACCTGCGCTCGCTCACCTGACGGCGTAAATGACTGGTCATAATCATATTAGAGCATACAGCACTCCTAAAGGAAAAAGTTCAACAAAGATTCGATTTTTAACCAAGAACCATTACACCCCTGTAAGCATTGCATGAATGGATAAAGCATTAGTTCATAATTCAGACTGGCAGGAACGAACAGCAGAACACTGGGAGCCCAAAAAACCGGGATTCACTAACAGGTTTCCAGGAGACAAACACAAGAACAAGCTTCCCTGGAACTCCGGCATGACGCAGCCAACGCCAGGCAACAGCACAAACATTAGGAGATGAATTAAAAAAGGCTTTGTACCCAGAATATCTGTGTCGGCAGTCCCACATCAATCCAGAGAGGTGCTTATTTAAACTCAATCTCCATATCACCCATGACTTAAGTTTACAACATCCCATTATGAAAAACATCTATGTTTATTAGTCAGTCAATATGGGTTTTCAAAGCGTAATATTAACATCCAGAGATAAGGGTAATCAGAACAATAACATTATATAATGGTTATGAAAGAAATTGTTTTAAACAGCACTTACTTAAATGTAAAAAGAAACCATTTATCCTCAATTAGACTTCAAATAGTCAAATAGCCAGGTTGATACCCCAGTCTAATATCACTACCCATTATAATCAAAGGCGAAATATTTAAAATGATTATCAGTTAATCTTACACACACACAGACACAGTCAGGCCGGCACTTCAGACGGCGAGTTAAGACCTTTAGACATGCAGGTTTCTCCGCCCCTTTGCCAAGCCCCACCTTCCACAGCTATATCTAAACCCTCACTGTGCCAGCCGCCTTAACTAGCATAAAGCCTCAGGTCAGTCACTCACTCCAGCAAGAGGCCTCTGACTCCTCCTGGGACTGGTAGTAGCCGCCCTCCCCGTGGCTAGAGTCTCCGAGACAGGGACCGGCTCGCTGGAACAGCCTCTCTGCCAACCTCTGGAGCACTGACATTGTAGACAGCCGTTAAAGCAAGTGTGGCGCATCCGACTTTATACAGCGGTGTTTCAAAGCGGTTTTTACAAAATAGAAGCTAGTGTCCCTACTTGTACGAGACTCTTCTGTCTTGACCTCTCGGATTCGGGACTCAGGGCTGAACCTTCTCCGTTTCCTTGCCTTCCTGTGCCGGGCTCACACACCCCGTTTCCTCCCGTGGGCTTCCTTGACTTCTGTTTCCACCACAGCCCACCTTAGCGTTAACCCTTACTGTTGTACCTTGATCTGATCCACAGCGTTGTCTGCCATGTCGTCCTCTGTTGTCCGTCCAGACAGTAAAATATGGACCTCCCCAGCTCATGGCCCCGGATGGCAGCCAGCACCAGTCTCTGGGGATCAAGGCAGTCCACCGGCGATGGTGCAGACAGGGATGTGAGGCACGGCGTGAGCAAAGTCCCCCATTTCAACCAGGGGAGGGAGAGCAAAAGCCCACCGCAGGAAAAAAAAAAAAAAACTCCACTCCATTTTTGCAACTGAATGTATCAAGCATATTCAAATGACATGCAGTCACATGCAAATAGAAATCTAGTCTTCACACATAGATTCTAGCAGCAGCATGCCACTGAGATCCATTTCACACATATCTGTTTCACCGACGACACTAACTACGCCTGTTGCATGCTAGGCTCGAAAGGCTCTTTGACTTTGGATGAAACTGTGCATCAAATATATGGCAGAGAAATTGTACACCGTGTAGTAGACCAATAATAACATGTACACTTTTTCCAGACATCAAACTTTAGGTTTAAAAAAAAGATATGAATAATGCATTAAACAGCAAATAATAATTATAAATAGACAGGTAACTGGCCCCGTCCCAAATGCCGTCATGCTACTCTTTTCCACACATGTGATGAACAGGTCAAAATTGTTTACGTTTAGCATATACAACCTTCACTTTCTTTGAAGAGGAAAAAAAATTAGAAAAATAAGAAAAATTCCCTTTGAGCTCCACAGAAATTGTATTTTTGTGAATACAATTCCATTAATGTATAACGTACAGATTTTAGATGCTGTAACTGAACATCAAAGTTTTTCACCATTTTGAATCCCCTTTTTTCAAGGCATCACGACAAATTCATCATAAAAGTACTCATAATTAATAGTTCATAAAAGCTCCATGCACAATAATAATAACAACATTGCTAAAATATAACAAAAAAAAAATCTGTTTTTGAATAGTTTTAGGTGAAGTACAGCATATCCCACTAAACCACCAAATTATACTCCTTTAATTAGGTACTTCTTTATAGAGATTCATATTATTCTAAGAAAACATTTAAGCAGATAATGCCTATTATTGGATAATACATGCAGTGTGAAGTCAAGTCAAGCGATTATTCATAGAATAATAAATTAGCATAAGAGAAAACAGAGTCAAACTAATATGATAAAAGACTAAACTAATATCATAAAACAGAAAAAAATCAGACTAAATTCTGATTGGATGAATCGTGATCAAAAACGAATTGAACTAGGTGACATCAGATGAATTTTACATTGATGCTGCAAATTGATATTATAAAAAAAAAATCAACAGCCATAAACAACTAAATAGTTACATCCAACAAATAACCCTTAAAGGGTTAGTTCTCCCAATAATGAAAATTAAGTCATTAATTACTCACCCCCATGCTGTACCAACCCCCGTAAGACCTTCGTTCATCTTTGGAACACAAATGAAGATGTTTTTAATAATAATAATAATAATAACGCATTGACGGCCCAGAAAGTCAAAAAGAAAATGTTTAAATATGCCATGTGACTACAGTGGCTCAACTATACATTTTCAAGCGACAAGAATACTTTTTGTGCGGAAAAACCCCCCCCAAAATAACGACTTTATTCGACTTTTCGTTTTCTTCCTTGTGGGCCTGAGGCGAGAGTTCAAGAGATTTCCACAACGCATGCGCGAGAACTGAACAAGAAGTAGTAGAAAAATAACGTAGTTCTCGCGCATGCGTCGTGGAAATCTCTTGAACTCTCGCTTCAGGCCCACAGGGAAGAAAAGGAAAAGTCACATCTCACATGGAATATTTAAACATTTTCTTCATTGACTTTCTGGGCCGTCAAGTTTCAATCCGTTATGGTGCCTATGAGGTAGTGATCCAGCTCTCAAATTTAATCAAAAATATCTTCATTTGTGTTCCAAAGACGAACGAAGGTCTTACGGGGTTGGTACAGCATGGGGGTGAGTAATTAATGACTTAATTTTCATTTTTGGGTGAACTAACCCTTTAAGTAATTCCTCACGTAACAGTGTGTATTTTAGGATTACTTCATGTTACCCTATTATTCTAACACGTGACTTGATATGTGGTCAGTACCGGGGTAAACTGCATAGGAGATTCTCTACCAGGTAACACAGGTCTACTGTCACAGTGTACAAATATAATCATACCACCCATCCCTAGCAGGCAAAAAGCACTTATAAAATAAAGGAATATCTTGGAGACATCTGATTTCCAATACGTTTTCCAACAAGAAAAAGACAAAGCGGAGAGATTACATCGCCTGAAGATGCAGACAGAAGGCCACACACAAAGTGGTCTTGTTCATGACAGTGGTCATCACATGATGTTCAAGAGACTATCAACACTCCAGGCTGGCTAGATCACACAGACTGCATCATATGACCCCGCCTCCACGACTTCACCAGCCCAGACCTCCTCCTCGCAACAGTTCCCAAGTTCTCTCTGAAGACTCGTGGCAGGCCTGTGTTTATGTTTCGGGTCCTCTTCACTCACATCCCCCTCATAAAAACAATTATTGCTGCTTTGACCCTTGAGGTCAGAGATTCCTTTCTCATGAAATCCAGTGCGGCTGCTGAATTAGGGCCCCTTTCCTCGGCTGTTCCTGGAACAAGCTTCCATTTACGATGACATGAAGCTATGAAGTTAAAATGGGCGAGGACACTTAGAGATAAATTCAATTTATTGAGGGATGTGTTCAACTGATATGCAAGAAGACACCTGAAGACTGCCTGTGACTTTATTATAGTTTAATCATTGTTTCAACTGCCAAATAAACTAACACCAAGTTCCAAGAGATACACTGCGAGCCTTACTGCTCAACTCTCATTTATTGCATTGATTTATTTTTTTGCACAGCTGCTCACGTTGTTTTAAACGTGGCCAATACCAGGTTCCAGTCTGAACAGATCATGGTCCTGAACTGGCCCACATGCGCTAAAGATAAAAAGACGTCACGCAGTACACTGTCATACAGAAGTAAACACGGATTTTAAACACGGCGTTTATTTATAGTGTGATCCGCCGCGCAAGCCAACGCATTTATGCAAAAAAAGACGAGGATGCGAAAAAGAGAGAGTTTTTAAATATTTATGATATGTGTGATTGTGTTTGGCTTGTACATGTTGCTGTAATACATGTGAGTTCTGACACATCACTTTTCTTCACTGACTGCCTTCCGCAACGGTCTTGATAACATCGAGTATGTAACATCTTTGAAGTGACTCCAATGAGCGCAGAATTGTGATGAATGTTGCTAGACGAGTGACGTAAAAGGCGCATTAATTCTGATTTGACCGTTTAGACTGCAGTCGCATTGCAAAACATCTGACCTGTGTCGGATTTAATGCCACATATGGAAGTGGCTATTTAATCAGAATTGTCAAGATCGGATTTCATGTGGTTTGTGCAGTTCACACGGTCATGACAAAAACAGATTTGCAGGTGAAATCCAGTCATTCTAATAAGTTTTATGAATTGACCAACAGAAAGCTTCTTGCTTTGAAATTGACTTCTCATACATCTTTGCTAATGTGACCACACCTTCACAGCTATTGCTCTATATAAATAGGACATGGTAAACATACAATTTACAGATAAACAATACACAAAATCGTCTTGCAGATTTCCATTCACGATACTTTCCCAAAGAACAGCACGAACATGATCTTCTTGTAGACTAAGAAAAAAGACCAGTCAACAAACTCACCTCAGTTTTGTTTTGAAACGGTTTAACTTGTGTCTTTAGTGGAAGACGCACACACACAAAAACTTTTCAAGACTATGTTTTCAATACAGTGAAAGATGAATCCAAAAAAAGCACAATCAAATAGATTTGTGCACAACGGTCCAAGTATTTTGAAGCCATAGGGTAGCTTTGTATGATAAACAGACACAAATTTAAGTGATTATTAGCACAAAATCTTTCCTAATGCCTTGGCGCCATAATGCGACAAGTAAACCAATAGTGCTTGGCGTGATGCACAGTGTCTTCGTGTGGTATATTTGAAGTAGACCCCAACCAATAAAGGATTTTGAAGGATTTTTAAAATCCGATATATCGGCCGATATTATTCTTTTTTTTTTTCAGAAACGCGCAACAAAATATTAACAGATTTCCCTAACATTAGTTATTTGTAGTTTAGGGCTGGGCGATATATCGAGTTTGTACGATGTATCGTTATATTTTTTGAAACGATATGGAATAAGGCAATACCGTTTATATCGATACAGTAGTTTGATATGAGCACATCCGAAAAATAGCGGAGGTTGCAGTGTGAGCTGCTGCAGTGAAAGTAGCTAGGCTAACGTACGTAGGTTAGTACAATTTGTCCTAAACATGACACAAGCTTATATTAATTGCGTCAAAATCACTTTGATATAGTTTACAAGTTTAAGGCAGCTTGCCGCCCTGTCAAATGCTCTGACAGACACTGTTGCTGACTGACAGATATACTTGCGCTGTTTAATGCGTTTGAGATGTGGTGCTTTCCTCAGTGCTCAACTTACATTTCACAGGTATATTCTCCATCTGTAAATGTTAGAAAGTAAAGCAAATATGTCCATTTCACAACAAATATGTCCATGTCAGAAGAGGACGAGTTTCTGCAAGTGAATCTCCGCTAAAATTCATGCTTCCTTGAACGAGCGCCGGCTCGGCTTAAACGAGCGCCGGCTGAATAGTACTACGTAGTACGCAATAATTCTGACTAAAATAAACATATTGCTAAAATATTTGTTGTTGGAGAAAATAAATGTGCCATATGTGGAATTTTAAATCTAAAAGTATATATTTTTAATGAAAGTGAAAGTAATTATAATGGGGTAATCAAATGCAGGCTAATATAATAGTTTGTGCTTTTGTTTTTATTTTCATTTTTAGTTTAGCCTTTAGTCAATATAAAAACAAAAGCTTTTTGCACATAATATATTGCATAGCCTATATTATATTTGTTTCCATATCCTTCAATATCAACATTGTTTGTAGGATATCATTGGGCCGAATGTGAATATATATATATATATATATATATATATTAGGGGTGCAACGGTACAGATAGCCCACGGTACGGTCCGTACCTCGGTTTTTGGGCCACGGTCTCGGTTCGGTTTCGGTACATGTTTTGTGCAGAAAGAGACTGCTATTTCATCCCAAAACTATGTTTTATTTTTCTTATATGCATTAACATAATGTCACAGTAGGAAGAACATCAATGTGTATGAAATAAATTAACACTCTAGTCTGTACTGAACAGAAGTAATACAACCTCTTCAACTACCACTTATAAAATACAAAATGTAAACAAACACACTTTAGAATATTCAAGTGGGTCCCAATTCCAAACCTTGATAACTGGTAAAGTGATCAATGTGAAAGAAAAAGTGCACTTTTACCTTTAACAAACATAAATTAGCTTGTGGTTTGAATAAAAAGAGCCGAGCAAAATAATATAATTAAAAAAAACTTCATTCAGGATACAAAGTGCAATGTTATTTACTCATCCACTATTGAGAGATTCTTGTGCAAAAAGATACTGCAGTCAAACGTTTGACTGGGTTTGCGTTATGCATCCACTAGATGTGCTGGGAATGTAGCGAGTGCGCGGAGCCGGAGGTGAGGCGTTTATTTAGTAAGCGTGAGCGCGCTGGGGCGGGCACAACGTACATTCGCAGCCTGACTCATATATTCAATGTGCGGCGGCTCGCTGCAGCAACGGCTCGCTGTTTTGAATTAGACGACCCGGTACTGTGAACGGGGAGCGGTTTTTTGAACATCTGTGACGCGCGAGCAGCGCCGTGTGACAATTTAAAGCGGGCATATGCTGGACACGAGCGCGAGTTCGCGGGCGAATTTAATAACGCGGAGCGTTGTTAACTAATTCCATAAGGCGATCCGGATTATAAGGCACACTGTCGTTTTTTGAGAAGATTAAAGGCTTTTAAGTGCACCTTATAGTGCGGAAAATACGGGAAAAGGATCAGCACGAACTCTATTGCAAAACCGAAGTCCCGCGGGACACGAGGGTAGATTGTCCCGTGCAGGGCTGACCGAAAGGTCCGGGATTTTACCGTGTACCGTTGCATCCCTAATATATATATATATATATATATATATATATATATATATATATATATAAAAAAAAATTTTCACGTTAAGCGTTTTAGAATGTCCCAATATAAAGATTTTCTTTATCTAAATAGAAAACGTAGAAAGTACCGAGATATATATCGTATATCGCCATTTGACCAAAAAATATCGAGATATGATTTTTTGGCCATATCGCCCAGCCCTATTGTAGTTAATTATGAGTTTTAACTAAAATAATATGATAATGCATAACTGGTTCTCTCTGCCCGACTCTGGCTGGGTCAGCCAACCCGATCTCACGACCAAGTCGTACGAATTCGACGAATGATTAAAAAGTGGCTAATTCGTAACAATTCATACGACCTCACTCGTACGAATTAATACGATTTTGCTAAATCGTACATATTTTACGAATTGGCCAATTCGTATGAATTCGTACGAATGACCTACCCCTTACCCCGCCCCTAAACTTAACCATCACGTGGGTTAAGACAAATCGTACGAATTAGTACGAGTGAGGTCGTACGAATTAGTACGAATTAGCCACTTTTTAATCATGCGTCGAATTCGTACGAATTGGTCGTGAGATAGTGTTGGGTCAGCAGGTTGCAGGATGTGTGGCGCGTTATACACGAGTGTTGCCAACAGGGACGATGTAGAGTACCCTCTGGTGGACAAACTATACAACTCAAACACTCATGACATGGTTGAAGCGTGATTCGTCCGTTTTTATTTTATTTTTGAAATATTCATTTATTATAACTGCCGATACCGATATTTTAAAAAAATACCTAATATCGGCCTGCCGATATATCGGTCTGGCTCTAATTTGAAGACAAGCCCATGTGAAATGAGATCTGTGACAGAAGGGAAGATTATCCATGAATAAAGAGGCCCACAAATCTTATGGACTAGATTAATGTTTCTTTTTGACATTTATTGAGATCAACAATCCTAGTCATTTCATGGTATGGAAAAGTGCCGCTTGGATATACTTTAAAATGTATATTTTGTTGCGTTCAAGAAAGAAACAGGTTCAGAATAACATGAGAGTGAGTAAATTATGGCAAAACTGAAAATTATTTGGGTGAACTAAAGATATAAACCAACAGCTTTAACATTTCTAGACAAATAGCATAATATAGCATTTGCCAAGCATTGCAACCAACAAATGTGTCCTAAAGGGTTCTTGGCTTGTGCAACATTACAACAAGAGGCTGGCCAGAGAGTTTCAACAAAACTTCCTGACAATCTCAAGTGTTTACACAAAGAATCCTTGAAAATACTTCCCTAGAAGCGCTCTTACAAGCCATTTCTCAGGCAGAAAATGCAAATCCATTATTATATTTCTACAGTATCAAATGTAATGCTAAACTGAGTGAAAATCTTGAGCACTACAATAAACGGTAGCACCAATAAATCCAAAGGTAGTGATGTTTATCAAGAAGTTATTAAATGGTTATGACTAGATGCAAAGGAAGTGCACTATCTTAATATGAAAAATAGCCAGTGTTTTGTAATTTGTTTATTTTTTTAGACACTCTATGTGTCATAATCAAGGACAAGCCGGGTTTAACAATCACACTTGACTGTAACATCTCAAAGCAGTCAGTGAAAGTGACTTTATTAGAAGATCATAAAAGGATCCTCCTAGCTAAGTCAAATTTAACAATTCTTGTTTTTATGAAACATTACAGTATAAACTCTCAGTGCACAGTCTCCACACACACACACACACACACACACACATATATATACATATATAAATATCCTTGCAATCTTTAAGTCAAAATAACTTAACCTCCCTCTTGCAGTGACTTCTCTGATGATGCGTTTACTGGCGTGAGGGCGGGATCAACCTGTCACTCACATGAGATCAACCAATAGCAAACCACAACCATCTAATCAATTCCAAATGGCCAAAATCAAGCCCCGCCCCACATTTATTCTTGTTCAAGCAGCCATTTCACTAGGATGTACATTACAATAGAGAAGAATAGACTATCGTAACATCTGTTTCATGACTTTAATGGTAAAAATAGTCCCAGTTTACATGGGGAATATGTATATTTTTTTACATTGTTTACATGTTTTTACCCTTATATTTGAAAAACGCCTGCATGTAATTACAGCTGTGATGAATCATCTACAATTACTCTTTACTTTACCTACCCACCAAACCTGTCCCTAACTTTTACCATACCCATACCCCACTTCAATAGCAGCACAAGTGTTTGCAATACACATCAACACAATAAATCTATTTTATATGTAGGCAGGCACACAGTAGTTAAAGACACTTAATGTAAAGTAAGTGTGGTCAAAAACATACCATAACTTATTAACTATTATGTTGCTCTCAACCCAAAGATATGTTATGATCTGACAGCCTCGGTCATATATTTTTTTTTATTTAGCCTACTTTAAAAGTGAATGCAACTCTCATTTTGTGCTCCACACAAGAAAGAAAGAACATGAGGAGAGATTGGTCATTTATGGGTGAACTATCCCTTTAACCAAGATGTCAGTCAGTCATTCATTAAATGGAAATGAATGGAAAAGATGAGTCCAGGAACACTATGCTTTGAAACACAACCCGAGTGCGACTGATTCAAGTAAACACACACAAGCACTCACCGCTCTCCATCTCATTGCCCTTGTTCTTGGCGGTGGGCGCGTTGCCCATGATTGCAGGCCAGGTATAGCAGATCTAAATCGACTTTTCTTTACGCCAACTGTCTTCAGACTCCGTCCCCTTTATGATCATACGATTTCTGCGGCCGTTGCACTAGTTATGTCTGGTCATAACTCACTGGATCACAGTATGCTGTCAGATCACATAAAGTCTGGAGGTTGATAGTGGCTGGTTAGTTGGTTAGCTAGCTAGCGAGCGCTAGCTAGCTAACAGTAATTAGCCGTCCGATTGCTGTGCTTCGGGTTCGGTAATGTCTCTCAGTTGTTCTGGGTCGGGTCCAGTCCGTTGAAATAGTACTAAGAGCCCGTCTTCGTCTCCTTCTCTCGCTCCTCTTCCTTGCTCTGCTAACCCCCAGCGAGGCCCTCGACTTGAGCGACACAAGCCCTTGTTTTCACCGTCCGTGCGCGATTCCTGTCGCAGCACGCCCACTTCTCCGTACCTTTTCGGTAGCGTGAACGTTTGCTTGTTTATGTTGATAAAGCAATTCGGTCTTGTGCACTATGTAGTTCGCATAATTCGACAGTCAGACCCCCTCCATTAATCCTCTATCCACAGCTAGAGGGAACTCCTGCTTCTATGAGACCCGCCCCAACGCGAAGCCTATTGGTCGCTATGCTTATGACGCGCTAGCTGAATCAGAAGCTGATTGGGCGAGAGGTCATCAATCCAGCGCAGGGAGAGCGATGATTGGCCAACTTATATCTATCTGTAGAATTTTATCCCACCCCCGCAAACTGACAAATAACGTCATCTATTTTCATTCTAATAACATAAGTTTCTCTGTTCGCTTTTCGTCTTTGTTAGCGGCTGCGGTATTTTGCCCTCTCAATACGGATTCGGTTTCATTCACAATCCTTTGATGATCCTCTGCGGTTGCGTGTTTGTTAGCGAAATGGCCGCGCAGACCCCTCCCGCTAGACTAATCCGTGATAGGCTGCATGACGTCAAGATGGTCTATTTTTAGAAAGTTGGTCAGAATTTGAGGCACGCGCGAACACCCTACGTCTACGGAATATTAAAACGAGGTCTGTCTTCTGCAAAACAACCACACTGAGGTCATTTACGCAGGTATTGCATTTCGGCAACAAATTTGCGCGATCAGTTGCAAGGAAGGGATTCGCCATGCAAGAGATGGAAACCTGTGCGAGCTTTAACAGGCATAGCAACTGCATTAATAATGCTGTGCAATAAAGGAGTAAACTCCATGTGGGGACACTGATATTATTGAAGACCGATGAAAAAAATGATGACACTTTGAGTTGGATGCATAATATATCGGCCACCATATTATCGGTCAAAATATTTTACTTTTTAATGTTATCGCCCCAATAAGAAATTTTGGCCGATATATTAAAGCCGATAAATATTGTATTTCCTTCACGTTTGCCATGATGGTTTTAAATAGCTTGAAATCTGATTGAAATCACTTTAAAAATAAAAACAGTTAAGTGCAGCGCAAGTCTGTTATACTCACCACATAAAATTATGAGAAGCTTATAATTCTGTGCTTGGGACATGGCTTTTAATGGTGAGACTTTTGTTTTTGTTTTTCAGGCTCTCAAATTATATATATATATAATTGGGATTTCTATTTATCGGGCAATATATCGGTTATCAACATTGAAATATAAAGAATAATCGGTTATCGGTATTGAACAAAATGTCAAATATATCAGTGCATCCCCAAACTCCGAGGTCTTGTCACAGATGCTGCAATAATCCATGTTGCCAAGCAACAACAAGCAAGCTTCTGTCACTCCTGCATAATGCAACACAACAGCTTTTTTATGAATGAAAAGACTGCACAGTTGCATCCACTCTCAGCACATCTCAAATCAAAGTAAAACGGCTTCAATGAGCATCGTAACGTATCAAAACATTTATTTCGAGGTGAACTGGCATACAAAAAGACAGATATATATATTTATACACAATATAATACAGTCCCACCAACAAAAAAGCATCATCCAGAGTAGCTGCAACCTTTAGGTATTGCTGATTGTGTCTGTTAAATGAATTATGCATCTGACATCTTATCAACTAAGCTGATCTTCCATCGCCTTTCAGTTTGAGAATCGGGTTTGGATCAAACGGCATTAGATGCAGCACATCCTAATACCTAAATCATGTCTCAGACACATGACTCACCAGCTCTCCATTCAGGTTTCAAACTGAAAAGCAAATATGTTTATTGCGTACCGGAGGATATTGTGCAGAGTCACACCACTGATTTCTTTCTTTTCTGTTTCAAACAGGCGTGACAACTGTAACAAAATGATATAACCCCCCTCTGATGTGTTTTTTTCCCGCCTCTCCTCCACAGTGTCCAGATTGACCTGAGCTCATGGATGAGCCTTGAGATGTGAGGATTATTCACAGGAGCCTGCGTCACTACAAACAGTCCATGGAGTTGTCTGGCACCAGGCCAAGCGGAGGGGCTTTTCCTGGGGCGCAGGACGGCGGCAGCATGGCGTTGGGTGCGGGGTCCACGTTCTCCGAATCCTCCATTTTCTCAGCACATCCCTCCCAGTTGATGTGAAATCTGGTTACACGAGGGTTGGAAGCCAGAATGTTCCTCTGGAGCTGAGAGAAATGCACAAGAAGAAAGACACTTTAATTTGACCCATTTCGAGTTTTGAGTTGACTGAAATGCCTGTTTTTGTCCCCTTGACATTGTGACTTTCTCAAACATGTACGCAAACTTTCAACACGCTGACGCACACACATCATTTCTATTACGTTTTTGAGTTAATGCACAGCCCCAAAATAACTTTTCTGGTTATATTTTGTTATGTATAAAAAGCAGCTTTTCCCCACTTATTTCAATACTGAAAGATATTGTTTTAGCCACAGATAAGAATAAGCGATAATTTATGTTGTTCAAGCTGTCTGAAATACTATTAAACCCATGTTGTTTTTCTTGAAATGTTGTGCCTTTCTCATTTAGGGTCCTGAACATGCATGCAAAGTTTCAACAAGCTGATGTGTTGTGAAATCTGGATATAAGATTTTTATATGATCTTGAGCTGTTAAAATGCAACTGGACAAACCCCAAAATACAAAACATTTCTTTGTTGTATGTCAGAGCTCTTCAACTCAAGTCCTCCTGAAGCACCAGTCTCTTGCTGACTTTAAAAAACACATTTTTTTCGAAGTTTGTGAAAATAGTTGTTTAACCCATTAGATGTATGTCCTGCTTTTTGAGCATTAAATTTTCCAAATATAATTTGATATAAATCTTAAAAATTTTGGACCACAGAGATACGTTTTGTGTCTTTTTTTAAAGGGGACATGTGGCAGATTATTGTAGAAGTAATTTTTATAAATATATAATAGTAACATTTTATTTTTTATAGAAGTTTAAATGTATAAAAATATTTTATATTTTACAAAACATGTTCAACTAAAATTTTTTTTTTAAAACAAAGCCAAACATCTGAACAGTTGTGTTGACAATTTTAGATTGATATCTTTAAAAAACATATATAAATAAAATAAAATAAAAATAAAAGTTTAATAAAAATGTTTTTGCGCACTACCAAACTTTTCCACTAGATGACATTCAGGCTCCACTGGTGACCATATAAGGACACATCCATTTCCATATATGGTTAAATCGTATTTTCATATATATATATATATATATATATATATATGAGGTTGAATCCAAATAAAATGTTAACATTACTACTGATTAATGTCTACTTTTTTAATAAAAATAATGTATATATATATATATATATAAATAAATAAATATATATATATACATACATATATATACTGATATATATATATATATATATATATATATATATATATATATCAAGGTGTATTTTAACAAAACTATTAAAGACCTAATAAAACTACTAGTACAGGTGTTCTTGCCTGTGGTGTCGTAGTTCCTGTGAAACAGAAAAGATGGGGCCGGACATATTGAAGGGCTCAATTTTAAAACAGTGAAAAAAAGTGATAGCCATAAATTAAGGTTTGCTACTCGGATATTGCTGGTCCAAGACAGACTTATTCCCTTTTGTGACGTAGCGAAACTGCTAAACAAACAAAATAAAAAAAGAAGAACGGGACTTCATTTTGTCCATTAGGAATTGACTGGATCGTAGAAAAGTGGGCATTGTAAACTAAACAGAGGCAGATCACAACTGTTTTCAGTCAGCTGTGGAGTGACAGGTTGCTGAAGAAAAGGAACATTTGAACCTTACTTAAAATTACAAGGGCACATGAATAATAAAAAAAGGATGTGCACAGAGGAATCCTTTTAAATACATATATGTGTCCATTTTTATTTTATGGTGACTTTAGGGGGAGGACATTGTTATTCTAGAGAGCACTTTATTGGAAAACAATTTGTATTAAACATGTGAGTGCAAGATGAGTCAACAATTTTTTTCTCAATTTGTTTCTCCACAAGACAAACTGTAAATTTTCTATAGACAGACCTAGAACACACATGGACTGAAAGCTGCAGTTTTAATTTCACAGGGTCTGTAAGAAATAAATCTCTCACCTGTCCATAGTTGGGTTTAACGGGTGGGTTCTCACGAAGCTCCGTGTCCGTATACTCATTGTTAACATAGTAGCCGATGCGAATGAACTCCTGTCCTCTGTATGTGCATGTGATCAGCGCGACAGTAACACCCACAGCATCACTCTCAGGTATGAGGTTAGGGTTTGGAGCTTCTGCCTGTAGCAAAAAAAAAAAAAAGACAAATATTACTTAGAACAATAGCATGACTCAAACTGGGTGTAACTACAGGATAACTGCACTAATCGTACATTTTATAATACAGAACAACATTACATAAACAGTTTACCCTTTAAAACACCTCATGTAGTTTAAAATGCACAACACAAAATGCACTCATGCTCTGCTAAATCTCTGCGTTCCAGTGAAGAAAGTTGACATTTACATGCGTGACTACATTTAAAGCCTTTCAGATATCCATTCTTGTTTTCGCATGGGCCGGTTGCAGTCTCTTTATCCAAACTCTCAGTCGTGAGTCTTATGCATTTTACAGCGGGTGAATCTCTAGTTGTCACTGGTGATTGTCGCTTGAACCTTCCTAGATCCGCCATCAAATTGATAAGTTTAATTATATCACGTGCTGTGAGAAAAGGCTATAAAAATATCTCCACCTCCAACATCCTCACACACAATATATTGCTTATACTAATTTTTAGCTCATTGCGCCCTCTTGTGGCCTAAAAGGAGACAAGCCAAAAGCTTCTTTTCCCCCTACCTGAAATTATGCCTCTTAAATTCAAATATAATTTGAATAATTAGTAATATTTAAGTAAAAAAAAAAAAACTAATTTAGCTTTCAGCCATTTTGTAAGCCCTACTTTGCCAAGTGACAGCCCTTACAGGAAATACGTATCCATATTTATTTGGTAGAGTAACAAAATATTTCGCATTTACAGAAGAAGAAAAATATTTGTCCCTCTATTGACAGTTCACACGACTACAACTTTGACACTACATAAAGGCCATAAAGATATTGTAAAACTAATCCATATTTAATTTTGGTTTAGTGGTGTTATTTTCTTTGTATTTGTTTATAAATACTAAAATATTACATTTCATTTTTTATAAGGAGCTGTTTTTGTTTTATATGCTGCTAAGACAGGTCAAGTATAGATCCATCATTGTTCAAACTCAAAAGTAAAAAAGGTCAGACTTTATGATGTTAGTTTAAAAAAACAAACAAAAAAAACAAGTTGTATTTCTGTGTTGTATCGAAAATGTACCGAACCGTGACCGCACTGTGTAGTATCGAACCGAACCATGAATTTTGTGAACCGTTACACCCCTAATTGCTTCTCAGCTGAGCCTTGTAAAGTGGCACTCAAAGTTAAAATAATTTCAACTCCGTGTTTCATTACATCTATCTTTGAATTAATCTCCATTTTTGAACGTGTTAGTTTAAAAAAAGGTTTAATGACTCACTCAAAGACCTCAAAATTTAAGCAGCATCAAAATGAGGCACTGAAATCTGCACTCTGATTCTGTCCGGTACATATCGGTAATATATGTTTTGGTACCCAACCCAACCCTACCAATGAGGTTCATATTTGCATGTTACGCAGCATGTATGGTCTTTTCGTTAATAATTTGTGTTTAGTAAGAAAAATGTTGTTAGAATACATTTGAATCTAATGCAAAAAAACCGATTAAATGAAATTGAGTTTTACAAAAATGGCTGTTAAACTTCTAAAAGATTATTTGTGGTTCATAATGACAATGTTATCAACTCACCTGAAAAACAAACATGTGTCGGCCTGCAGGAACTGGACCAACCAGGACTGAGTCAAGGGTCTGATCATACTCCTCACTTTCTGCGGAGCCAACGTAAATAATCTTCCATTCGAGATCTAGAACACAGAAACACAATTGATTACATGTTAATGCTCAATTAATTAACTCTTCAGAAAAAAAGAACTATAACACACTACCGTTAATATGCTTGGAATGATTAAGTATTGCATTTTTCTTTATGCTTTTGAGGCTGCATTTATTTAATTAAATACAATAAAAACAATAAGCCAATGGTTCAATATTTTGAGATTACAAAGCTGAATTTTCAGCAGCCATTCCTCCAGTCTTCAGCATCACATGCTTTACATTTTTGAGGAAACTATGATACACCAGCATTCAAAAGAGATTTCTATTTAAACAAATGCTGTTCTTTTAAACTTCTTGAGTCATCAAAAGAATCTTGAAAATGAATCTGTTTTCGACATTGATATTAATCAGATATGTTTATTGAGCAGCAAATATTCATATTAGAATTAGGGATGCACCGATCCACATTTTTTCACTTCCGATCCGATCCCGATACCTGACTTTGGATATCGGCCGATACCGATACTTTTCCGATACCAGAGCTGTGTTTGCTTTAACATTATTTATCATTATTGTTGATTTTATATGATGCTGAAATAAACTCCTCTCTACAAGCAAGGATGATATGTACGTATGTATGTCAATATATATATATATATATATATATATATATATATATATTAAACAATAGATATAAACAATAGATAGACAATTAAACAAAGATACACATTATACAGGCCTACACAGTGCTTTAATTTCAGGAAGGAACATTATTCAGGTATGGTCTAAAAAGAATAATAATAAAGTAATCAAAAGTTAAATAGCACTGCAAAGTTTATCATAGATAGATTTATGCTTATTAAAGCTGAAGTTATTCATTCAAGAGCTGTGAGTGATTTTCTCTTTGCCTTTTGTTGTTTGATTCTCAGTAATGTCGCAATTGTCACATGTTTATACTGCTGCCCCTTTAAGAACGAGTTCAGATTTCATAGTCTACTGATGCACCATATTTTCTCCCAACTATTTCCATAACTACGTTCATTTTAGACATAAACGGTGGTTTAAGTGTTAATCTCCAAGTCGGTCGGTTTGACATTTTTGTGCAGGCTACATTTGATCGTTTAGACGCGCATATGAAGCCCAGAGTATAATTTGCTTGTCTCGTTGCGGTCTGTTACGGAGCGCTCGCCGCATTGGGAACAGAATCTCTTGCGCAAATTTTGTGCTTTTAATAGCTCTTTTTATTATTAAAAGCGTCCCGCAATTTAGCAACAGCAGAGACTACATTTTACAACAATCACCGATCGTGCTGATACTGTCTTAAAGTTTTAGTTTTAAGGAGAAATGACAGAGCACCGCCGCGATGGGAAGTTGGCTAGACAGAATGCGGCTATTGTTTTTAATGTTTTTTTTTTACCTCAATACATTCTTTAATGTTTGGAAATCAGACTAATATCACAGATCTAAAGTGTAACCAGGCTACGTTTCCTCTGTCGTCACGCATTAAGCAGGGCTGTCGTGTTGTGCGTGCTGTGGCACCGCGTGAGAGATCTCTCTCTTTCTCTTCTCTGGAGTGCGAATTGCAAACATGCATCACAGACAAATAGTTTAATTTATACGGCTTTGCATTTTGCTGTCTTGCTCTGCTGCGGTGTTTCCAGTGTGAAGTATTTCCACCATAGGATTTCCACACAGCGAACATGTTGATAGTTCAATGCTATCCTGCTAGATGGCTGCAAACTGCGGAATGGATTTCCTGAGCGGGGGATTTCCTCATTGAGCCCTATTTTTTACAGTCATTGAGCTGCACCTCCGTTCAGGATATCCATTCCACAGTTTGCAACCAGCTAGCAGACAAGCAGGCCCGGGGAATCCCTTTTGGAGTCATTTCAGAAGCCAACGTTAAAGCGCAGACATGGATCATAAATATCGGATTTCTCCGCAGGTTGGATCGGAAAAATCCGATACGTGAATTACGCTGGTATCGGGTCCCGATACCGATACTGGATCGGATCGGCCCCATCCCTAATTAGAATTATTTCTGAAAGATCATGTGACACTTAAGACTGGAATAATGATGCTGAAAATTCAGTTTTGCATCACAGGGTTAAATAATATTTTAAATATAAAATAGTAATTTTAAATAGCAATAATTTTTCACAATCTTAATAATTTTTTTTGTATTTTTCATCAAATAAATGCAGAACAAAATAGACATGCAAAAATCAATGTTTATAAAATGAAAAATATTTCAAACTTTTGACCGGTAATGTGATATGGTATTATTGGAATTAAAAGAGCAAAAAAAAAAAAAAAAAAAGAAAAAATGTTATTTTCAAACTACTGACATTTGGATTGGATTAAATTTGGGTAACTTGCATATTTTAGCTATTTAAGGAATTTGGAAAGGTTTATTTATCATAACATAATTACATCCACGCATCCTATCACGGTGTTTTTCTTAAAAGTACACAGAGCTTTCTTCTATCGACATGGCAAGACGCAGAATCAGATGAAGAGTGATGCTGAACTTGTCTTTAATTGAGATGAGTAGAATTAAGGAAAAGTTACAGCATCATCTTCCTCGCACGCTTCAATCACCCGCCATTCTGAATGACGTCATCAGGGGGAGTTAGCGCGTTAGCTAGCCATCGAGAAAATGCATCAAAATTAAAATAAACTTAAACACTCACCCTCAGGAAGGTCCTCCATGCACTCAAACGTTATTTCGAATTGAAACGGGTTTCCAAATGGACTAGGGTTGTCCAGCACAGCTACATTTAGCACTTGCACTTTTGCCATTGCTCTACTGTAGTAGTAAAAAGAAAATTGTCACAATTTACCCCAAAACCAAAAGAACTCAATAAAACGAAAACCAACTTAAACTCTCAACAGACGTTTTAAAGTAAACGCTCAAATCCTTGGCTTCACTTTTTTTTTTAGCTTGCGAGCTACTTTATGTTGTGAAAGTCCAATACGGGTAGACTATACTGTTAAAGCAGGAGAATAGAGAAGTCTATGGGGTCTCTCCTCCCAAATTAAAAGAAAACAGAACGCAAGATTTGATCTAGAGTAACGTGTTGATGTAAAAACAAATATTATTTCACGAACACCGTTCATAAACTGACGGACAACACGAGCCGGGCTCTCTCCCGCCAGACTGTTCAGACAGCGCTAGTGACGCGACGCGTCGGGGGAAGCGGATTGGTTTGTCAGTACACCAAAGGTTCCGGGATTTGCGGACGCTGATTGGTCGACAGTGACAGCTGTTACAGTTTTTCTCGATTGTTTACACACATTTTCTGAAAGAATGCCTCATATTCTCAGAACTCTACACACAAATCTAAAAACACTCACACAGTTGGCAAAACTCCTCAATTCTCCTGCAAAATGAAACTTTACATTCAAAACAATGTTATTTCTTCTCAAAATGGTATTTTGTTTTCAAATGACACACAAACCATCATATGAATAGACATTTATAAGAACCAGTTGAACACTGATGTGCTCAATGTAAAACACTATGATCAATGGAAAACACTTCTTCTCCATTCATCATGACCTATAAGGCCTTTTTTGTTCAGTATTACACTTACTACAGACATTACATACATAAGTGTGTTGTAAAATATTTGAGAATATTGTTTTTTATACCCAGAACACACAAATACACGGTAACAAATATATTTTATTTTTCCCACAAAATCAATGGGAGATAGATCCCACATTTTGTACACCCCAACCAACACAAAGTTGCACATACAGTGGTCTACAAAACAACAGAATTTTGTATGCTGTTACAGTAAAAAAAGAAATAAAAAAATATCTATGCTGCATCCTCTCTTCGGTTTTGGTATTTTATGCTAAAGCTCTGATCACTATGTGTTTGCCCATGTGACGAGTCAGTGTGAATATTTGAATGGCAGTGTGTTCCTCATGAAAACAAGAGTTTTTCTGCATGAAAATTGTGCCAAATGCAGAGAATTGTGTGTAGTGTTTTGAAAAACGTGTTTTAGAACTGCGATTTGAGTGTAAAGCAGGAATTGTGCTTGTAGTTCAGTAGAATTGGTTCAGGGGGTTGGTGAATGAGTTACATGTTGTGGTCATTGTGTCTCAAGTACCAGAAAATGTGTGTAAACAATCGAGAAAAACTGTAATATAGACCAGACCTTCAATAAGTTTTAAGTACATCCCCGTCCCACTCAATGTTTACTTCCCCTATTGGGCAACTTATTTTCCTCTTCTACTATATATATTTTACTTTAAAAAAAAAATAATAATAAATAAAGCCCAAAGAGACAGTGACTGTTTGTTTATAAAGTTTTTAATACATTAGCTTACATTACTGCTATTTGTCAGCACATTTCAGTAGCTTTTCAATATTTATTTATAAGTGATTTTTTTTTATAATTTTATAAGTGATTTGTTCTGCTTTATGTAATAAATTGCAATTCTTTACATTGTAAGGCTTGTGTGATATTTGCATGTTTCACATTATAAACACACAAAAGCTATTCAAAAAAGCTATTCCTTATTTTGCTGTAAGTCTCCTCATTTGTATCGCTGATATATTTCATATTTTATGTTTGTTTACTTTTTTAATAAATAAACACAGGTTTTTAAAAAAATATTTGTCTTGCAGTGTCTCAATAAAAGCAGAAGAATCGTCACCTCTCACTATAATGAATCATGCTTTAATCTCTCAATAGTTGGACTTTTCAGCCTAAAATACTGTAATCTACAGACATTATTACATTTATATGGAGAGACAGAAACTATAGTTTTAAACAATACTTGAACATGCTTTTTTGTGCAGCCAATGATTACACACACGATTATTTTAACATGTGGTTATTGTGGCTGTTTTGTAAAACTGTTGCACACTAGTGTTCACATGAGAACTGCTGGTCATGTGACTTTGATGGTTTTAACGCTACCGAACATGAACACATGGTGTGAAGTGCTGATTATGTGTTTAAAGTTGAGAAACACAAGAATAGTGTTACAAAGTTCTGAGGAATCTTTCATAAAATGGTGTTACTTTGATGAAATCTGGCTAATATATTTGAGTCTAAGTGATTGAGAAAACCTGTAATCATGTTAGAGATTTATGAAAAACCTGTGACCCGAGTGTGAACAATGATCGACACTTAGCAAACATCACTAATTCAGATTCTTATGTGTTGAGTTTCTTTCTGCATTAAGCACGAATAAACAAGATCCGACAACTGATACGAGCTTCTCTTCACACCAGTTTATCTTTCTAGCACTTCCTCTTTCATACTCAGTCTCTCCGTTAAATTAGTTATTCTACAATTTAGATGATAATTGTCTTTTCTAACAGTTTTCTTCAGATTATATCTTACTCATTAAGGAAATGCAGTTTATATTCTCACACAAATGTTTTGTGCATGATTCCTTTACAAAAAAATAGTGCCGTTGTTCAGCTGAAGATCCCTTTAAAGAGTGTTACAACAATCCCCTTACATGCAAGTATGAACAGCAGTTTCTGTTTAATAATTGTACAGAATGATCAGCGGAAAAGAAAGACAGATAAAGTGAAGAAAGTGTTTTAAAAGAGGAACTGATGAGGTTTCAGAGAAGATCAGTTGCAAAGAAAATGTTGAAAGCCAGAGGTGAAGTTTCTGACGCCACAGTCTGTGAAAACTTTTCTGTTTGTCTGCATGAAGCCTTTAGCAACTCAAAGCCAAAGGAAGTGAAGGATAAATGTGTCTTGTGCAGTTTCTGGCTCACCAAGCGTTAAAACATTCATCTGTGTGTGTCTATGTGTGAATATTCTCAATCAGAGTCAATATGGAGATTCGATAATAATCAATAATCAGAGTCAACATGTTCTTTACACACATACACTGAGTCGGCTGTATATTTTGCATAAATACCATCAAGGAGGTTTTTGTCCAGTAGAATAATTTACACACATGCACAGTTGCAACTTGCACACACTCCTGAGTCAAACAGAAAGTGGAGTTGAGTTACGGTCAGTCACAGAGAGAGAGAGAGATTTTTAGAGATTATTGTTTTGGATTGTTTCAATAAACCTGTTTTTGAATCATCTTGCATGATGTTTTTGCTTCTTACTGTAAGTTATTAAGTTATTCAGTTCTTCTTTTTTTGGAAATAGGCTCATTTTACCACTCCCCCAGAGTTAAACAGTTGTTTTTTACCGTTTTTGAACCCATTCAGCCGATTTTCTGATATTTTGAAGAATAGCAGTAAACTGACAGTTTCTGATTTCATTGACTTCCATAGTATATTTTTTTCCTACTATGGAAATCAATGAGACCATAAACTTTCAGTTTACTGCTATTCTTCTAAATATCAGAAAATCGGCTGAATGGATTCAAAAACGGTAAAACCCAACTGTTTAACTCTGGGGGAGTTGTAAAATTAGCATATTTCCAAAAAAAGTGGAGTATCCCTTTAAGTAATTATGTTACAATTTCTATTGTATTACATTTATGTCACAGAACACACAGGAACAGAAAATCAAAAGCAGTCTTTCAGGCACCTGTCGAAGTATGTCGATGTAATCACGTTGGATTGGAGACGAGATGTTGAGGATCAGTGTATAGTGTGTTACGCTAGTGTGTTATGCTAGGCCAAATAGATGTGTTTTTAGTCTAGATTTAAACTATTTAAACTGACAGAGTGTGTCTGCTTCCCTGACAATGTTAGGAAGATTGTTCCAGAGTTTTCAATTTCGATATTCGGTATTATCAACTGGCCGGAGTTTAGAGATTGCAATAGACGCACCATGTTGCACATGTGTAATCTCGTGTTGCACTTTTTTTTGCCATTGATGAGCTTGTTGTTCATAGCCCACCTCAAAGTTTAGTTCTCCACCACGAGAAATATGTGCAAATGACAAAAAGATTTATGACCTTTGTCAAGAACGAATGCTGAGGACAGTACGACAGAAATTGCATTTCTTTTCTTTTCAAACATTGATTTTGCAAAAGTAAAAAATTGTTATTTGAACTGGAGCTGAGTTCACTATATTTGTCAGACGAGGGTTGAGGAGATGAAGTGAGGACTCAATCTCTGGAAAAATGGGCTTTTACTGAATATAAAAAAATAAACAAACACAAACAAAAGACTTGATTTGACTGGACTTGTCAACAGCATCTAGGAAAACAAAAGGCACATTCGACGACGAAACAGCACCGGACTGCAAACACAAGGAGACATACATATACATATAAGTGTCAAACTTGACACCTTTATTGTTAGAGGCCTGATAGATTAGAAGGTAGTTGTGGTTTGGTTTCCTCTCTTTCAGATCAGTGGCATTAACCAGAACCGCGGATGTTCACCAGTTTCTGCTTCTTAACTTATAAAGTTATAAATACATTGAATACCATTATTACAATAAAATAAAATTAAAATAAAAGTTATGATTCCTTTTCCATTAACACACATGATTACTTCTCATAATGGCAAATTCATGCTATTCACAACATTTCAGTAGGAAACTTGTGTGACATTTTCGAAGAGTATCAACTTCATCAAAAGGTTTTCTGTAACACACGAGATACATTTGAATGTCGTCTTTAATCTGTCATTATTATGTTAATAAAGATCTGACTATGTATATCAGGAAGTCTGGAGGCTTTAACTCAGTCTGTCTTTAAGTGTCAGTCATTATTCAGTCAGTATGGAGCTCAGTCAACTTCCTCTTCTGCTCTGTGAGTATTATTTCCTCAGAAAATAATTGTGTTTCTTGATTTTATTTTATTTTCATGCTCTGAGAGCTTCAAATCCAGCTCTAGTTCATGATATATGAGTGAAAGACGAGTCTGAGCAGTTAGAAAGAGAAATGTTTGGGTCAGTCTGTTTGGTCACTCACTCGGTTTAATGCTTTGGTGTTTGCTGAATTATTTCTGTTGGTTAGTTTTGTACAGTTTGCTGTCGAGATGCACTAAGCAGATATTTACTTGTAAGTCTTCAGTAGATGTTCACTAGTATTCAGTTAGTGAGAGTTTATATGAGTTAATTGTTATAACTGTCCCTGTTTTCAGACTCTAAAAGGTTTTTACATAAACACTCATAATCACTATCCAGACAATTAGAAGAAAGACTTAAAGATAAATTAAACATGTCTGTGTTGTGAAGCTGAGAAAGTGTGAGAGTGAAATTATGTTTCACAAGCAAAGAAAGAATATGCATTTATAAAATGTTTAAAGTATAATACACAGTTGATCAGCTCCATGTTCACAGTGTAATCACTTTGAGATTGTCCTGTATTCGGCTGAACTGTCACTGCTCGCCAGTGTAGATTTCTCTTATACATAAAATAAGTTCTAGTGGAGAGAATAATTGATGATGTTAGTCTGTCTTTAGAAAGTCTGAACCCAAATATCTGTCTGTGGGACAGACCTTTATACCTACCTTTATAAGCTAATTTACAGATAAAATACATTGTAAGAGAAACACAGCCGGTTAGCTACTTCACGGGAAGAACTTTGCAAAGAAGATCCCACAGAAAAAAAAAATCAGACTCTGAGATTAAAGATCCTTACAATGAACAGTTAAAATACAATTTATTATTAGTTGTTTACTTTGTGTTTTTAGTGCTGATTTCAAACATCCACTTTGGACACACTGAAGGTGAGTGAATTTGATTCATAAATTTCATCACAAATGTGTAATTCTGTTACAAACAGGGGCCGGATTCACCAAACATTCACAACTTTCTTTTTAAGGATGATCTTAAGACAAACTTTGGTTACACTTACACTACTTTAAGGTGACATTGTTACCTACTCAAATAAGTGCTGAGGAATATTAGTAACTACATTACTACAGAGTTACAGTTAGGTTGGTTTAGGGTTACTTACTTGTAAATCAATTATACATAGTTTACTGGTATTACTATAGTAGCCGAAGCACATGTAGTGTAACTACATCACCTTAAAATAAAGTGTTTAATAATAATAAAAATATCCCATTCATATTCCTGAAAAGAACGTTTTAAAAAAAAAAATCATAAATAACTTCTTAAAGTCAGGATAACCTCCAACCTGTCTTAAATCCCTGAAGGAACATTATGAACTTCTAATTTCAAGAACTTTCTTAACCTCTTTTTGGTAACACTTTACAATAAGGTTCATTTATTAAACATTAGTTAATGTATTAACTAACATGAACTAACCATGAGCAATGCATTTGTTACTGTTTTTGTCAATCTTTTTTGATGTCATTTAATACAAAATCCAGCTGTTCATTGTTTGTTCATGTTAGTTCACAGTGCATTAACTAATGTTAACAAGATTTTAATAAAGTTAGTAAATGTTGAAATTAACATTAAGAAATATTAACAAATGCTGTAGAAGTATTTAACAAGATTTTTGTGAATCTGGCCCCAGATGTCACTCACCTGCACTCACCCACCTTTAGTTTCGATTTCATGGACACATGTTTTCCTTTGTTTATATTCATCCCTCCACTCATCAGTTGGACATTCATTCATCACAGCTGTTTGTCATTTATTTTGTTTCCTCTGTATTCAGTTCCTCTGTGTTCAGACTTTAGTTGTCAGTTGATGTTGGTTTAGTGTTTATGTCACGTTTATATTCCTCTGCACTCTGTCTTGCCTGCCTTCTTGTAATTAAAAGCCTGTTTATATTTGATAACCTCGTCTTCAGTCCGTCTTCGCTCATCATCATCTTGAGACACCAGCAATGAAATGAGTGTCATAATTATAAATACAGCTTTTTAAACATTATATAAATGATTCATGTCTTGTGAGTAACACCAAACATGGTTCTGAGGTGTAGCAAAAACACCCCCCAAAAAATGTATGCAGAATTTTGAAATATAAAATATCTTTTGACATTTGTTTACAGATTTAAACAAAATAATTAGAGTTGCTGAACCTGCAACAACAAAGTGATTTGAACAAAAGCAACGTGTAACCCTTTAGTAACTGATACTGTGTGTCTCTGACTGCTGGTGTGTGTGAAACTCTGCGTTGAGCTCAGGGCACCTAACCTAAAGGATGTGGGTTTGAACTCTATATATGGGCGTCTTTACACCTTTGTTGTCCTTTAACTCTTTGCATTTTGCTGAATGAATGTCCCCTTTGTTTGTTCCAGTCATTCCTGCCAGCGGCTCTATTACATTGTTTGTGAAATAAAAATGTATTAATGGTTTACCAGTGAGAGAACGAGATCTGCTGAAAAACATTCACATCTTCTGATCTCACTGACTATATATTGACAGATCCCAAACCAACTCTGACTGTACGGCCACAGACTTCAGTGTTCACTGGAGACTCAGTTACTCTCAGATGTGACATAAAAGATGGAGGAGTCACTAGCTGGAGGTACAACTGGTATAAAGACGGTTCAACCAGTGTTTTCAGTGAAGGACAGGAACACACATTCAGTGTTACTCAGTCTCACGCAGGAAAATACTCCTGTTATGGGGCAGAGACTGGAGGATCACGCATTTCACATCGCAGTGATGAAGTTACACTGACAGTATCAGGTGAGTTTGATCATCTCTTCATAAACACATACACGTTTGACATGTTAATAAGAGGGGTTTCTTTTCCAGAGCAGTTTTAAGTCTTTCTCCACAGAAGTGGTTGATTTTGACACAGAAGTGTTCAGATTTTTAGGGGTCAAGCAATAAATGTGTGGCCTCAGTTTTCTTTTGATAATAACTCTCAGTGAGTCGTCAGATTTTGTAAAATATTTTGTGAACTGTTTTCAGTTCTTGACAACATTGGTTGATCTTTACACTAAGCCTCCCAAAAGTTATTGGCTAGATTTTTATTTTATGATTTGACATTTTTCAATTGAACCATTATCATATTACACCCGAACAAAGTAGTCATGATGTGTTTCATCTCTGCAACTCTTTTTCATGTAAACTGCTGAACTTCGTGACTTTGTTGAATGTTGAGTCTCTTTGACTGCGGCTGGAGATGTTGCTGTTGTGAGACAGTGATTGAACTAGAACTATAAGAGGACGAGATCACAACTCAAGCTTTTTGCCAGTTTTATACTGACCGATGTTTCCAAACCAGAAAATTAGTATTTTGCTTTCATAACGCACAAATGATTTCATAATACAGAGAATAAGTGACATGAGAACAACACTTCAATCTAACCTGATTAAGTGTTTTACAATAAAAATGTTCAAACACAATTTATTGTTTTTATTTACAATTTTATCTCATTATTTCATGTTTTTGTTGTTTTTCTACAGTGAGACCAAAACCCAGTGTGACCATTAAACCTGATCATCATGTATTCAGAAGAGAGACAGTCACTCTCAGATGTGACGTATATGATGAAGGAGTCACTAGCTGGAGGTACAACTGGTATAAAGACGGTTCAACCAGTGTTTTCAGAGGACAGGAACACACATTCAATGTTACTGAGTCTAACGCAGGAAAATACTCCTGTTGTGGGACAGAGACTGGAGGATCACGCATTTCACATCGCAGTGATAAAGTTACACTGACAGTATCAGGTGTGTTTGATCATCTCTTCATAAACACACATTTAACATGTTATTAATGAGCGATTTGCTTATTCAAATTAAACCAAAATTATCTCACATGATCTTAAAACTAAGTCTCAACTATGGTTTTTCACATCCATTACCAAATCAAAATGTTTTAACCAAATTACATTTTAAAAGTTAATGATCAACCAATTCAATTTTATTATTAAAAATTTGGCTAGAGTTTGAATCCACATTCAATTTTATTCTTAGAAATTCCTTTCATCAATAAATATCACACATCATTTTAAAATGCACGTTTAGTTAGACGAGGAAATAGAAGATTTTTGCTTCTGAATTACTTGACTGATTTCCTACTGAAATGATGAAAAGTAATTTCTTCTTATATGACCAGCTTTCCTGCAAAAGGCAATTCCTAATAATCTTACAAGTGCTCACTCCTCATCAATATAACTTATTTTGCTCAAATTAAGAGCATGGATTATGTTAAAAACTCTTTTAACATACTGATCATTGGTAAAATAATCCTTCTAATAACTTTCATAGAATCTTTTCTCTCACAATTAAAATTTAATTGGGTGAAGAAATCACAATAACTCCAAAAACAGTCATCGTTATCGTGCAACATTAACCAAATATCATCCAAAACCAAAGATTGTCTTTGATTGAATTGATGTGAATATAGCTTTGCCTCCATTGATCTGAGCAGCTGCAGGTTTGGTTACAGCACCAGCTACTGGTCAGAAACTATACCAGTTTATCCAACACTATCATCTACTTTATCATTTTAATTGTTGTGAACTGCTGCACCGGCACAAAACTTTGTTGAATGGAGTGTGTCTTTGACTGCTGGTGTAGATGTTGGTGGTGTGACACTGGGAGTCCAGCTCTGGATTATCAACACAAAGATTGTGGATTTGAACCTTTATTACCTTTTATATTGACAGATTTTCCCAAACTGACTCTGACTGTTCAGCCACAGAGTTCAGTGTTCACTGGAGACTCAGTTACTCTAACATGTGTGCTGGATCAGTCAAAGGATGGATGGGAGTTTCTCTGGAGTAAAGACTTAAACACCGAATCTTCTGAAGCTGAAACTAAAACTATCCGTCCTGAGAAAGTCTCTGATAGAGGAAAGTACAGATGCAGAGCAAGAAGAGGAGGATATTACACAGAATACAGTAATCCAGTAGCAGTGACAATACATGGCAAGTGTTTTCCTCGCATAATGAACGGCTCTGAAAACACTATATGAAACATTATTTATAAGACACTCAATAGAACAACACTTCAGTTTAACTTGATTTTGTGTTTTGTAACTGTTGGTACAATAAAAAACAGCACATTTTATTGTTTGTATTTATTTTATTATATTATTTATCATCCCACTATTTTCAATGTTTATTTTTGTTTTTCTACAGAAAGACCAAAAGCCAGTGTGACCATTAAACCTGATCATCATGTATTCAGAGGAGAGACAGTCACTCTCAGATGTGATATAAATGGTGGAGGAGTCACTAGCTGGAGGTACAACTGGTATAAAGACGGTTCAACCAGTGTTTTCAGAGAAGGACAGGAACACACATTCAGTGTTACTGAGTCTGACGCAGGAAAATACTCCTGTTATGGGGCAGAGACTGAAGGATCACGCATTTCACATCGCAGTGATGAAGTTACACTGACAGTATCAGGTGAGTTTGATCATCTCTTCATAAACACACACACGTTTAACATGTTATTATTAAGGGATTTTTTTTTCAAGAGCAGTTTTAAGTGTTTCTCCACAGAAGTGAATTATTTTGATTTTGACACAGAAATGTTCAGATTTTTAGGGGTCAAGAAATAAACGTGTGGCCTCAGTTTTCTTTTGATTGACTTTGAACTTAAAAACAAGAACCTTTCCTTGATCTCAAATTGAAGATGAGGATTTCAATTTCTGAAGTCTCAGTCAGTCGTCAGATATTGTAAAATATTTTGTGAGCTGTTTTCACTTCTTGCCAACATTGGTTGTATATGAGCTTTACACCAAGCCTCCCAAAAGTTATCGGCTAGATTTTTATTTTATGATTTGACATTTTTCAATTGAACCATTATCATATTACACCTGAACAAAGTAGTCATGATGTGTTTCATCTCTGCAACTCTTTTTCATGTAAACTGCTGAACTTCGAGACTTTGTTAAATGTTGAGTCTCTTTGACTGCGGCTGGAGATGTTGCTGTTGTGAGACAGTGATTGAACTAGAACTATAAGAGGACGAGATCTTCTGATGAAAAACTTTCACAACTCAAGCTTTTTGCCAGTTTTATACTATGTTTCCAAACCGGTTTGCTTTCATAACGCACAAATGATTTCATAATACACAGAATAAGTGACTATTAGAGAACAACACTTCAATTTACCTGATTAAGTGTTTTACAATACAAAAGTTCAAACACAATTTATTGTTTTTATTTACAATTTTATCTCATTATTTCATTGTTTATTGTTGTCTTTCTACAGAAAGACCAAAACCCAGTGTGACCATTAAACCTGATCATCATGTATTCAGAGGAGACTCAGTCACTCTCAGATGTGACATATATGTTGAAGGAGTCACTAGCTGGAGGTACAACTGGTATAAAGACGGTTCAACCAGTGTTTTCAGTGAAGGACAGGAACACACATTCAGTCCTGTTACTAAGTCTGACGCAGGAAAATACTCCTGTAATGGGGCAGAGACCGGGCGATCACGCAGATCACATCGCAGTGATGAAGTTACACTGACAGTATCAGGTGAGATTGATCATCTCTTCATAAACACACACACGTTTAACATGTTTTTAATGAGCGATTCGCTTATTCAAATTAAACCAAAATTATCTCACATGATCTTCAAACCAAGTCTCAACTATGGTTTTTCACATCCATTACCAAATAACACACTAAAAAGAAGTCATGATTTATATCAATGATGATTTTTCTTTTTCAAATTGAATTCCTTACAGACTGAAATATAATAATTTGTAACACTTTATTTTGATGTTCCCCTTTCCCAGATATTGTGTTGACTTTGAGTAAAACTGCACCTGTCAACTAACTTTCATTAAAGTATTAGTTGAGTACTAGACCGTTTGAGGATTAGACCTCATCAATATGACTTATTTTGCCTAAATTAAGATGTAATACTTTAAATAACAATCTTTCATACAATCTTTTCTCTCATATTTAAAATTGAATTGGGTTGAGAAATCACTATATAACTCCCAACGCATTCATTTTTTTCCATCATGTGCAACATTGAACAAATATCATCCAAAACCAAAGATTGTCTTTGAATTGATATATTTAATATTTGCTTCCATTGATCTCTACTGGTCAGAAACTATACCAGTTTATCCAACACTATCATCTATTGTATCATTTTAAATGTTCATGTTGAACTGCTGCAAAGGCACAAAACTTTGTTGAATGGAGTGTGTCTTTGACTGCTGGTGTAGATGTTGGTGGTGTGACACTGGGAGTCCAGCTCTGGATTATCAACACAAAGATTGTGGCTTTGAACCTTTTATTGTCTTTCAAGATTTCGTCCCATATTTATTGTCTCATAATGTTGGCTTTTTTGACCCTGTAATGTTTCTCGCATTGTCTATGAAATCAAAATACTTTAATAATTTGCCAGTGAAGAATGAGATATTCTGTTGAAAAGGTTTCAGAGCTCATCCTCCTAAATTCCCAATGATTTTATATTGACAGATGTTCCCAAACCGACTCTGACTGTTCAGCCACAGAGTTCAGTGTTCACTGGAGACTCAGTCACTCTAACATGTGAGCTGGATCAGTCATGGGATGGATGGGAGTTTCTCTGGAGTAAAGACTCAAACACTGAATCTCCTGAAGCTGAAACTAAAACTAAAACTATCAATCCTATGAAAGTCTCTGATGGAGGAAAGTACAGATGCAGAGCAAGAAGAGGAGGATATTACACAGATTACAGTGAACCAGTAGCAGTGACAATACATGGCAAGTGTTTTCCTCACATAATGAACAGCTTTGAAAACACTATATGAAAAATTATTTATATGAAAGTAAATACATAGAGAACAACACTTCAGTTTAACTTGATTTAGTGTTTTGTAACTGTTGGTACAATAAAAAACAGCAAATTTTATTATTTGTATTTATTTTATTATATTATTTATTATCCCATTATTTTCTATGTTTATTTTTGCTTTTCAACAGAACGACCAAAACCCAGAGTGACCATTAAACCTGATCATCATGTATTCAGAGGAGAGACAGTCACTCTCAGATGTGACATATATGGTGAAGGAGTCACTAGCTGGAGGTACAACTGGTATAAAGACGGTTCAAGAAGTGTTTTCAGTGCAGGACAGGAACACACATTCAGTTCTGTTACTGAGTCTCACACAGGAAAATACTCCTGTTATGGGGCAGAGACCGGAGGATCACGCAGTTCACTATTCAGTGATAAAGTTACACTGACAGTATCAGGTGAGATTGATCATCTCTTCATAAACACACACACGTTTAACATGTTATTAATGAGCGATATCTCTATTTCAGTTCCTGAAGCAGTTTTAAGTGTTTCTCCTCAGAAGTGGTTGACTGAAGGAGATCCAGTGACTCTGATCTGTGAGGTTAACGGCTCCTCTACAGGCTGGACATTCAGCTGGTTCACTCAAACTGTCTCAGGTCAGTTATAACGTGCTTCATATGAACTAACTGGTTATATTGAAGTGAAATATATAAAAATATGTCTGAAACCTGTTGTGGAAATGATTCTCTGTTATTCGAAAAGATAGGAGGAAGAAGACAAGTGGAAACCTTTTCAAAAGTCAAAGTATCAAAAGTTTATTTTCTTGCAAGAAAACAAATCCAATCTTTGGCGTTCAACATACAGAACAGTGTCTACATGTGAAGGCGAAGGCTAGTCCTTCTCATCATCCTTATATACCTGAAAACAAAGGGAAACAATGCAGGCTATGTCTGGTTTTGCTACCGATTGTCTCCTACACCGTCTAGCAAGGAAACATGTTTGCGCTGCTCTTAACTATTCTTGTAGACCTGGACAGCACAATGACGTTTGTGTTAAGTTTCCTGTGTACTTCATGTCCCTCTCAACTTCACACCCTCAGTCAGCTCCCGGTCGCAGCTAATGTTCGACCTCACACCTTTCCGCTTTATCTCTTGTTTGATCAAAACCCTTCACACATACAATTCACACTTGAGAAACAAAGAACTATTAAAATGTTTCCATACTACTTGCTTCGTTATTAAACACAGAACAATATGTCCTCACACTAAGCTTACATTACTTATGCATTTCTAACAGCTTGTTATATCTTTAATAATGCCCTTTGGATTACATGAACATCTTCCTTTAAATGCTTATGAGTATATGTTAGATGATATGAATATTTCCCTTTAAATGCTCACGAATACCTCTTCTTCAACGTTAGTAAAAGTTACACACACATCTATCACATCTTAATGAAATAAAAGAAAACATATGAAAGAAAATAAAGATCATATATGAAAGAAAAGAAACTTGTATAAATGTAAATGCAAAATTAGCCATTACAAACCAGACACAGATTATTAGGGGAATCAAGGTCAACACTTCTATGGGCACCAAGCAGTGAAACCTACTTTGAGATCCCAATCCCTCATTACAGTCACTTTAACAACATATAAGAGCCACTAAACAAACCCTGAATAAAACAACCTAAACACAGTGGGTAATATGGGTTACAGCAATGTGAACCAGTGTATTCAGGATTAAGATTAGTTACAATGTAATTTATACGGGCCAGATTTGACAGTAGTTCTTTGAAGTGAAATCTACACATTCTCACTTTATACAGGGAGCAAGAATAATTATGAGCTCCTCTCAGACAGCAGCAGAGGATCTGGAGGAAAATACACGGTCAGTTCTGCTCATCTAAATCACACTGGAGTTTATGTGTGCAAAGCAGAGAGAGAGAAAACAGCCATTTACACAATACACAGCAAAACACAACCAATGTGGGTCACTGGTGAGTTCACGTATAGTTTAAATCACTGATTCATATTTAATAAAGACAGATTTTCCTAATTAATGCTGTGACTGTCTTGTCAGGTGTTTCTCCTCCAGTGTCTCTGATCATCAGTCCCAGCAGAACTCAACACTTCACATCTGTGTCTCTCTCTCTGAGCTGTGAAAACCAAAGTAACTCTGACGGATGGACAGTGAGAAGATACACAGACAGAGACGGGCTGGAAGATTGTTCATCATCAGTGTGGGGATCACAAACAGGATCTACATGTACAATCAGACCCACCATCACATCAGACACTGGAGTTTACTGGTGTCAGTCTGAATCTGGAGAGAACTATCATCCTGTTAATATCACTGTACACTGTGAGTCTGTGTTTATGCATTTATTACTATCATTGACAGTTTACAATCAATACACAGGTTTATTAAACAAGAGCAGGATGTAGTGTGACGTTGACCAGTAAACAACCAGCCAGACCATCATAGCAATACACTAAACACAGAAACCATGAGGGTTACGTTATTTTTCATTTTGTCTTGTTTTTATTATGATTTTGTTCATATATTACATGTCTCCTGTGTTTCTGTAGCTGGTGTGATTCTGGAGAGTCCTGTTCATCCTGTGACTGAAGGATGTAATCTGACTCTACGCTGTTTATATCAATATCCAACCCGATCAAACATCAGAGCTGATTTCTATAAAGATGGATCACTCGTCCAGAATCAAACTACAGAGATGATCATCCCGACTGTCTCAAAGTCACATGAGGGTTTCTACTACTGCAAACACCCAAAGATAGGAGAGTCTCCCAAGAGCTGGATCTCAGTCAGAGGTGAGAGTAAGAACTACAAATACAGATGAAATGTTCATGTACGATTTACAGCACTAATCTACATGTAAAATATATATGTATCTCAGTTTCTCCAGCCTCAGGATCTAATGGTGTCAATCCCACGATAATTGGAGTGACTGCAGGACTGACTGTTGTATTTTTGCTCATTGTCTTCTTGGCCCTGCTGTGGCGCTACAGAAACAACAAAGGTTCGTCATCTGACATATCCAAACTCAGTGACAGATTTTCATACCTCTGTTTAAAGCTTGTGAACTGCCAAACTACATCAGTCTAAACTGGTTTTCTGCTCTTAGCTGGTTTACTAATCTGGTAAAGCTGATGTTTGCTGGTTATTGCAGCTGGTCAGGCTAGGAAACCATAATTTGTTTCTTCGATGCTGAAAAGTAATGATAAATATGTATGTCATCTATACTGAAATCATTGAAACTCATTGAAGCCTCCATCTTGTCCATAGTTGTTTGACATACAGAGTTACTGCATTTGTAAACTCTCCAATGAGTCATTTATCAGGTTTAATTTTCTGCCTATTAAGACAGCAGGCAGTGAGGGAGCTTAATGTTTTGGACACATAATGTGATTCATAAATAAAAACTTTGTCATTACATGAAAGAGATTTTACACATATATTTTGTTTGACCAGGTGTGAGATCTGAGTCTCCTGTCAGTCATCAGCAGAACATCAGTCACGGCAACCAGAGGGATGCCGGATACACGACACTGCTGTCCGGTCAGTCTTTACTCATTGCATTCATACAGAAATCTTTACAAGCTCAGATAAAAGACACTTAGGTACAACTTTTGACTAACAGGATAGATTTCACAGATTATATTTCACTCTTCTAAAGTTTAAGATGAAATTTTGTGTCTTAAATTTACATATTTTGAACTTGTCATTTAGCTTTATTTGATCCAAAACTGTATAAAAAAAATTATTTTATTTTCTGTATGAAATATTATGTCTTTTTGTGTGTGTGTGTGCCAGCATGAAATATTATTTTTCTGTAGAATTGAATTTATAAGATTTCATTTAAAAAATGTATGTATAATTGAAAATTAATTAATGTATTAATTTATTACAGGAACATCACATATTTATGAGTCTGTTGATCCAAATATTAATAAAGAAATAAGCACAGGTAATTAATGATGTCCATGTATTTAATGTCATTATGATGAGTATTCTTTTCTAAATAAATTGGAAATCAAATCCATTTTTTGTATCACTGTCATTTTTTCAGAGCAAAGTTAAACAAAGTGTCTTTATTTCTTTCTCTGATGTTCATTGTAGACGGTGCAAGTGAGCCGACTGAGATCACATATGCTGAGATTGAACTCAAACCAACAAAGAAACAGAAGAAAAAGAAAGAAAACAAAGGTAAATGGAAACAAAAGTCTCAGCTCTTATGATATTATGATGTGGTTTTGTTGCTGTACATTGTGACACAGACCTGATCCAGAAAGGTCATTGCATGCAAACTGTGTATTTTGAGGTCATTTGGTCTAGTCATTTCAAAATAAAATGATTTTCTGTAAAATTATGATACACTAAATAGTGTGTTATTTAACAACATGTTATAATACCATATTTCATAGCACTGTTGAACGTACAGTAAGCACTAGTGATATGAACTGTTGGCATCTTCTAGGCAATAACGCTGGGAATGACGACATTTACTCCAAACTGAAGCTGGAAACGGATCAAAGTGAGTGTCAAAATAAAAACATCAACCACTAAAAATGTACACACATTATTGAGAATCTACTGTAAGGAAGTTATTTATAGGGGTAAACCACATAAAAATGATAAATGTGCATTTTGAATTGTCTGATATTTTCAGATGCTGGATCCAGTGATGTGACGTATGCTCAGGTTAAAAAAGATGACCGGAGGAAAAAAAACTTTCAATCAGGAATCTGATGAGTTTATGGTTGAGAAGTGAAAAGATCAAGGCAATAGATTTGCCAGAACTTAATATTAGTAACTCTTCATGTGCTTCAGAGACTATGCATGTTAATATTTGAAAAGCATTGAGATGATTATTCACTAGAAATAAGCTTGTATTGTTTAGTACTGCGTTTTATACTGGTTAATTGAGCAACAGCAGCAGCTTATCATTTGACAACTGAGGGCTATTTCTTTTCTGACTAATGAATAAGGGACCAAGTTAACTTTTTTTATTTCTGTTTTCTTAAATGTATTTGTACAAAAATGTATTTGTAACAAAATGTTAAAATTGTGATTTCCATGTCTGGACAAGTTGTCTTTAAATATAAACACACATAGTAAAACTACTTCCAGCTATGCTCGCAAAAAAAAAAAAAGGTTTTGAGTGTTGGCTATTAGAAATGTGTTCTCACTTTTGTAAGCCTACAGTGCCATTCAAAAGTTTGGGGTTTCCCCCCGACTTTTACTGTTATTGTAATAATATTTCACATTACTTTTATTTCGTTATCAAATAAATTACTTTTCCTTAGGAATAAGAGTCTTATTTCAAAAACGTTAAAAAAACCATCTTAACCCCAAATTTACTCAGAAATTCTTCAGCCCATTAATTAATAAATACCACATTAATAAATACCACAAATACCATGAAATATTCTCATTAGCCAACGTTATTGTTATTATCATTTCTTTCATCCAGGCACAGTTCCTTGCTAGGTTAACTTCGTGAAGGCTTGGTCGTAGAAACGATGGTGTTAAGCGGAACAAACAAAACAACATCTCTGAACAGATCGAACGAACGATTTTAAACAAACATATACTTTACTTCCATGTTGATTTCGGGAGTATCAAAATAGCTACATCAGTTTGTCTGGAAAACTTCACAACAATGAAAACGAAATGATAATATTGGCCTCATTTCTGTAAAGCTGCTGATTATGGCATCATGTTATGATGATTACAGTGAGAGATGCTGTAATGATCACAGCTGTCTGACCCGACAGTCTGGGCGGAGATTAACAGGCTTTTTCAAACTCTTCTTCGATCGGCTTGAGCTTTGGCCAACACTGAGTGAGATGATCGAAACCACCATCAAGTCCCATAGCGTTTGACGGATATGCCACCGGATAGCAACAACTGCAATCTGCTGAAATGTGCTGATCTAAACTTCTGTTGTTCTTGAACTCTGGATGGTAAGCTTCGTTTTTGTTTTGTTTAGATTTAGTTTTAAGCTTCGATATATTTGATCACTAGTAGCTTAACTGCTTTTGAACTCATTAGAGATAGCTATTATTTCTGCCAAAATTTCTCACGGGCAGTTTTAGATCATTTTTTATTGAGAAACAATTTTAACTTGTTCGACAAATGTTATGCCATCTGTTTTTGTTGCCTAAACCCATTTAAAGTGTTCTTTAGGTGCATTGTGCGAATGATCTAGATATCTTTGTTTAATTGTTACTAGATTCACTATCTTTAATATGCCACACTTTTTAATAATATATTATTATATATGTGTTACTATTTTCTAGATTTTCTATTTTCTAGATTCATAAATAGTTATTTAGTAATATAATATAGTAATATATTGAAACATATAATCCAAACTGATCTATAAGGTTATCTTACTTGGAAATAGTCATATTGAAATAGCAAACAACACTGTATTGATCTCATCTGAGAAAAGAAAAAAAGGAGAATCAAGTGTATTTACATAACGTATTTCCATCTGCCTATATGCCTTGATTCCACTTGACCAAAACAGAATAACAGATAATCACAAGATTATCTTAAATTACAAACGAAAAATGGGTAGATGACATGAAACTTTTTACTTTCCTTCATGAAAAATATTCAAACA
This sequence comes from Pimephales promelas, assembly GCF_988280905.1. NCBI lineage: Eukaryota > Metazoa > Chordata > Actinopteri > Cypriniformes > Leuciscidae > Pimephales > Pimephales promelas. Next base: position 12,814,868 of record NC_142771.1, on the reverse strand, counting down.
TTGGATATGGGATGAAGAATAGTATGTATTTTTCTCCCCATGTCATTTAGAGAGTATTGAATGGCACATGACAATATCATTAATTATTTTGTAGAAATTAAATCGTATTAGAAAAAATGAATCTTATTGTCATTAAGACAAGTCATTATTGTCATTGTCATCATGTTGTGTATCAGTTGTTGACTGAATATGCAGCTCTAATCTACATCTGTGTCTAATCTATACATAGCTATGTCAGGTCATGTCAAGTGTTATATCACCCTTGATATTAATGTTGGCCAAAGGAGAAATGGCTTTGCATGCACTGAAATGTATTTGTTTTGACCTTGACAGTTAAACTTTAAAACAGTTTTTATGTCCTTTTATGTTTTATGTCAAACTGAACTGCCAGCTTCGTCGTCTCAGTCCTCAGTCTCATTCCTTCAAACTCTTACTTTGTGTTATTTTCTCAGCCCAGTTTTGCAGACGATGTCCAGTCTTTTCATGGAAGAGGAGCGATCCTCGTAGCCCGAAACATTGTTTCTTTGCGACATCCATCTCATTGCTGGCTTGATTTCAAGGAAATCCTGATTTTTGTTTGTGCGTTGGTCCATGTGAGAGGTCGAAGGTGTTTCTCCAACGTGTCCTCCAAAAACTCAGACTGTTGTCCAAAGCAGACGAGGCTCAGCCCCCTCATTCGGAAGTGATGGGAAGTGTGAGAGCCCACCGGTACAGCATAGTTTCCTCGGAAGAAGCCGGGATGAAGCTGTCCCCCATCGCTGTGCAAAATGGCTTCGGCAATGGAAACGTGGGCAGCAAAGTGCACTCGCAGCACCAAGAACAAAGCCGCTTCGTCAACAAGGACGGACACTGCAATGTGCAGTTCATCAACATGAGTGAAAAAGGCCAGCGCTACCTGGCTGACATCTTCACGACATGCGTTGACATCCGCTGGCGTTGGATGATGGTCCTCTTCTGCCTCTCCTTCCTGCTGTCCTGGCTTCTCTTTGGATTAATGTTCTGGTTTATTGCACTTTCGTCCGGGGACTTGGAGAATCAAGAGCAGATTTGCATTTCGAACGTCGACAGCTTCACGGCAGCCTTCCTGTTTTCCGTGGAGACTCAAACCACTATTGGATATGGCTACCGATATGTAACGGAGGACTGTCCTCTTGCTGTCTTCATGGTGGTTTTCCAGAGCATCTTGGGATGCATCATTGATGCCTTCATTATTGGTGCGGTCATGGCTAAGATGGCCAAACCTAAGAAAAGAAATGAAACCCTTGTGTTCAGTCACTATGCCACAATAGCCATGAGGGACGGTAAACTGTGTCTGATGTGGAGGGTCGCGAACCTACGGAAAAGCCACCTGGTGGAAGCTCACGTTCGCGCCCAGCTGCTTAAATCTCGCACCACCGCTGAAGGCGAGTTCATCCCGCTGGATCAGCTAGATGTTGATGTCGGATTCGACACTGGCGTTGACCGTATATTTTTAGTGTCCCCCATCACCATCGTCCACGAGATTGATGAGGACAGTCCATTCTATGAAATGAGCAAACAGGACCTGGAAAGTTCAGAGCTGGAGATAGTCGTGATCTTGGAGGGCATGGTGGAAGCCACGGCCATGACCACCCAGTGTCGCAGCTCTTACGTGACGAGTGAAATCCTGTGGGGTCATCGATTTGAGCCAGTCCTTTTTGAGGATAAAAATCATTACAAAGTGGACTATTCGCACTTTGAGAGCACATACGAGGTCCCCAGCACGCCTCAATGCAGCGCTCGAGATTTGGCCGAAAAGAAGTACGTCACATCCAGCTCGAACTCTTTTTGTTATGAGAACGAAGTAGCCTTCATGGATAAAGAGGAAACGGAGGATGACGACGACGATGATGAGAATGACGAAGAGGACCAGCATAACATCAAAAGAGACAGTGTGGCATTGGAAGGATCCAATATTGATGACGTCAAAAGCACGGCTTCCAGTCAGGATACTTTACCACTCCAACTCAAACCTTTAAGACAGCAGCCAGAGATATGAATCTGCTTTGTATGGGATGGCGTTGATGTACAGCAAATGGATAGCGTACAAATGACTGAGGAAAGGCTGTTTTGCTGCTGTTTTGAGAGCATGTTGCCATTGATTTGAGAGGAACCCAAAAGGTTGGGTTGCAGATGTCTTGAAACATTCACGTTGACTTATCTATGAAGGTCAACAAACATGAACTTGTACTCTGACACTTTATTCACAATCAATTTGTAATATAGACAAGATTGGCATATGTTATAGATAATAAAAGCTCTGTTCCAAACCAAGTAAGCCAATTCCAAACCAATCACAGTAACTCAATATGGCTTAGAAAAAAAAATCCACTCCTAGAAAATATTATTCAATGGCGTTCTATATAGAATAGGGTTCTTGGGCCTCATTATAAAATGCTGCGTAGAAACCACCCTACATTTGATCGTACGATAATTTCTCAAATGTCTGTAGGTGTGATTTAGAGAACGAATACCTCTCTGCCAGATGTAAAATGAATAAATTGCGAATGATCTTGAATGGCGGCTGAATGGTTTCAGATATCCACCTTGTAAATGGCATCTAATTAATGTCATTAACATTTAATAGAGCACCAGTCAATGTCCAAATGCTTTACTTGAGAAGGGCGAGCGGCAAGAATTGCTTAGATTTCCAAATACCACCAGTTTTATGACTCTCTGCCACAAGGAGAAGTGCGTACGTCTGCTTAGACCCTGATGGGCGCTAAGAACGTTTCCACATCAAAAAAAAAAAAACAACGTTTTTATGAATATGAATGTTGGCATGGATTTTAGCATATGCTGTGGGAACGTTTTATAAATGAGGCCCCTTGACTCAATTTTAAAGAGCCCTTTATGCCAAAAAGGTTCTATATAAGGTGAAAGTAAATAAGTTTCACATTAGCATGTTGCTAATGATGCAGTGCTCTAAAAGGCATACAAATGCATGATATGAAATTGGTTAGAGTAGTTTCCTAATGTAGCATAATGTTTACACACGTCGTGAAGCCAGTCTATGAATGCGTAACATGCTGTCTAAGTATGTAGCTCACTAGGTTTTGGAGCAGAGCTATAATTTTACAAGTCACAATGATTTTACAGGACAGACTGCTGACTATTTTGCCCTATTGTCCTTGCACACTATTAGTACATTCAAGATAATACCTTGTGTCGTGATGAACTCATGTTTGACTTCAAAAGCAGATGCGGTGCAATGAAGCCGGTAGTGAAGATGAGAACCAAATGTTTCCTTTTGATCTCGTCTTGGAAATTAAACCGTCAATAGAGACATTTTTGAGCATTTAAAACTCACCGCAATGATGACACAATTCAAGAAAAATGAGCATAAAGTTAAAACCCCAGCATCCATATTTCACGTTTCAATTGTGGCTGTTATTGACAGTACGTGAACAGCTATGTGTTCACAGATTATTTGAAAACTTTAGCTGGAAACAATGAAAAGAACCTGTTAATGAGCTGGTCTCTTAACATAGGTCTTTCCTCTTTCTATAAATATACTTCTGTATGCAAATAAATGTGTTACGATATCAGTACTGAAGATTAGCCATCCATTTTAATGACCGTATAAGCTAATCTAGGTCACTTAGTAAACGTAAAGCTAGTCAGTCAGTTCCACACAGGGTCTGTCAAAGCACACTCAACATCTCAGGGTTTGGAGGAAATCTGGCATTCATACAGTATGAGCGGTCAAAGAGTTGTAAATACACTACAGCAAATCTTTGAATAATATGTAAAGAATGTCATGTTCGTAGCAGTATATGTCCTTTCGATGTGCAATATAGCTTCAGTGACTGAAGACATGAATGTTAACGTTTATGAATGAAGGCTCGAATGTTATTTATCTGCTGCTATTGAGGAAAGGTTATAAAATATGAATATGTTGACAAAATGAGAGAAAAAAAATACTATTTGTTTTGTATGACATGTTAAAACCCAAGCAATAATGACTTACAATGCTGGTATTTAAAAACCAGAAACAGTAGGGAAACAATATCTAATGAGTTTTTTTATGTATACGACTGTGACAGTAGCTATCAAAATAAATCACAATAAAGGTTACTATTGATTAACAATATAATCTGCTGTGTGATCATCTGCACAAGTTTGCCTGATTTGTCCAGTCCATATTTGTAATTGTTTGGTTTTATGCGTAATTACGTTTTGGTAAGTTCTCAAAATGCAAAAATTAATGTCTTTGACAAATATATTATTATTAATATTCCTTGCCTGTTGCATATTTGATATAAAGATGTATTTTTTTTTATCACATCGAATATTATGTAATCCTACGACATTCCAGATGATGACATCACATAAGGATGTGTGCTGCAATACATTTAAAGAGAGAGAAGAAGTTAATTCGCTTTTCGACTGTAAATGAAGTTGACATTGAGGATCATCCAGGCAAGGACCGTGTGGCTTGACTCATTTGAATCCATGACCCTAGTTTGTGTAAACAGAGAATCGATTGGACACAGGAGATGCAATGAGAGGATTGGATTTTGTTATGCTGAAAGTCTGATTTTTCCCTCAGGCAATTTTCCACATTATCCAATGACATGTCCTCTTTACTAGGAAAGAAAAAATCAGTTGACTGTATTTCACTGAGCATCAGATACTTAAAGGGATAGTTCACCCAAAAATTCTGTCATATTTTAATCAACCATATTTTGTTCCGAAACCTGTATGAGTTTCCTTCTGCCGCTGAACACACAAAAAATATATTTTGAAGCATTTTGGCAATCAAACAGTTCCCATTGACTGCCACTAAAATCAACTGTTTGATTGCCAACATTCTTCAAAATATATATATTTTTTGTGTGTTCAGCAGCATAAAGAAACTCATACAGGTTGAAAACTGTCACTTTAAGGTGAACTATCACTTTAATGAACAAGTATTATTTTATATAAGAATAAGTATTTCTGTGCCACAAATCCCTCTCAAGCGAGTTCAAAGCCTTCATAATCCGAGCTACAAAATAAAGTACGCATAAGGTAATATGAAGCAGCTGTTGCAGTGAAAGTTCTTAACGGTGCAGTCTCAGTTCAGGTGTAGTCCCTCTACAGTTATTAGGTTTAATCTCTTATGTTATTCCTGATGAAGGAAGTCTGGTTTTGAGATTAGGATTATCCCTCTACCATGCTGGGCAGTGAAAACTATATGACGCACAGTTTCACAGACCAGTGAAGTAGATTAAATGCATGTTAGTAAATGCGTCAATGTGTTTCTCACTCGATCATGTATCTGATTTTTGTTTGCATTGAGTCTGCAAACAAAAGTGTTGAGTGTTTCATGGTGGCGTATATGGGTTGGTAAATTCCAATAAGGGTTGATCCACGGGCTGCGCTACTAACATTTTAATATGTCATTTGTTACAATTCAAATCATTTAGAGCTGCATTGTGTTTTAGAGAGGAAATTAAAAAAAACTTTGCGTTAAATCAGTTGCTAGCCATATAACTGGAAAATTCAGAAGGCAATTTCATTAATGCCATTTAAACAGTATGCTAACTTCAAAACAAAGTTAAAACACTCTGTGACTCACTGTGAAATTCCAATGAACCTGTCCATGAGCTACCCACATATTTATAGGATCATTCAGGATCCCCTATTTCAGTCCCCAACGTCTATGATGGTCAATCTGATATATATTGGTGATACAAGGAGACCATAGAAATCGGTAAACAGTCGGTAAAGCAGCTTCATAAAAAATACAGTTTAATATATACACTCACGTAAAGGATTATTAGGAACACCATACTAATACTGTGTTTGATCCCCTTTTGCCTTCAGAACTGCCTTAACTCGACGTGGCATTGATTCAACAAGGTGCTGAAAGCATTCTTTAGAAATATTGGCCCATATTGATAGGATAGCATCTTGAGTTGATGGAGATTTGTGGGATGCACATCCAGGGCACGAAGCTCCCGTTCCACCACATCCCAAAGATGCTCTATTGGGTTGAGATCTGGTGACTGTGGGGGCCATTTTAGTACAGAGAACTCATTGTCATGTTTAAGAAACCAATTTGAAATGATTCGAGCTTTGTGACGGTGCATTATCCTGAAGTAGCCATCAGAGGATGTGGACATGGTGCCCATAAAGGGGTGGACATGGTCAGAAACAATGCTCAGGTAGGCCGTGGCATTTAAATTGGCACTAAGGGGCCTAAAGTTTGCCAAGAAAACATCCCCCACACCATTACACCACCACCACCAGCCTGCACAGTGGTAACAAGGCATGATGGGTCCATGTTCTCATTCTGTTTACGCCAAATTCTGACTCTACCATCTGAATGTCTCAACAGAAATCGAGACTCATCAGACAAGGCAACATTTTTCCAGTCTTCAACTGTGTTTGGTGAGCTCTTGTAAACTGTAGCCTCTTTTTCCTATTTGTAGTGGAGATGAGTGGTACCCGGTGGGGTCTTCTGCTGTTGTAGCCCATCCGCCTCAAGGTTGTGTGTGTTGTGGCTTCACAAATGCTTTGCTGCATACCTTGGTTGTAGGGATGTGAATTTCTGCCAAAAATGGCATTCGAAAATCGAGGAGCAAAAGTCGATTATCGTTCGAAAATCGGAGAAAAAAAAAAAAACGCACTCACACAATAACAGAAAGGGAGGCTAATTCCATCTTTAGCGATTTATTAATTGAACAAGTGACATGTTTTCGTCATTTTTTTAACACAGAAGAATAATTGGAAGAAGAAAAAACTAAAAGCACAAAAAACGATTTTGCATCGACAAACCAGATGCTCGCTCGATCAAAAAATAATATCATGTAATAATGTTTTTATGCGAACCTGCCTTGTAACCGGCAACAGCCGACTTTTTAAACAAATTCGTTTCGATGAAGATAAACTATTCATAGCATAACGCTTATGTCATATTCTTGTTCAGAAAAATTAGCACGTCATCAACATGTTCTGGAAGGAGACGCGAGCGCAACCTGTTGACGATTAGTCCAGCCGCGGAGAACACCCGCGCGGATGGCACAGATGTCGCAGGCACACTCAAGTAGGAGATTGCTAACTTTTCCAGGCGGGGATATTTCTTCGCGTTGGCCTTCCACCATGTTATGGGATCAGCGTTCATTGGTGGGCATACTGTATCTTGGCAGTATTGCAAGAGTTCGGTTGTCGCTGTTGCTGTCTGCTCGATGTTATCCTCGCCAAACAAGACCGCAATCGCTGCAGCAGAGAGGGCGTCATTTTGTGGATTTTTAGCCGCCGGTGGTTCAGTAGGCATTTCTCCCGATTCCCGATTCAGTGCATTCACGACAGTGCTCTTCTTCTGTTGTTTGTTTACACTATGTTCAAAAAGCTGGTATCCTAGATCGCCCAGTAGTGGGTTTCATGCATGTTAGTGACACCTTGTGTCCCTAACAGGAAAATACCTTGCTCCGCGATCTGTGCCAGTAGGCGCTGCGTCAATTATGTTAAATACACATTGGAATTATTGCACGAAAATATAACGATATTCGAAAAAGCTATTTTATGATCGAAGTTCGAACGCATTTCGACTATTCGACCATTCGAAGATCGTGACTCATCCCTACTCGGTTGTAACGAGTGGGTATTTCAGTCAAAGTTGCTCTTCTATCAGCTTGAATCAGTCGGCCCATTCTCCTCTGACCTCTAGCATCAACAAGGCATTTTCGCCCACAGGACTGCCGCATACTGGATGTTTTTTCCCTTTTCACACCATTCTTTGTAAACCCTAGAAATGGTTGTGTGTGAAAATCCCAGTAACTGAGCAGATAGTGAAATACTCAGACAGACCCTTCTGGCACCAACAACCATGCCACGCTCAAAATTGCTTAAATCACCTTTCTTTCCCATTCTGACATTCAGTTTGGAGTTCAGGAGATTGTCTTGACCAGGACCACACCCCTAAATGCATTGAAGCAACTGCCATGTGATTGGTTGAGTAGATAATTGCATTAATGAGAAATTGAACAGGTGTTCCTAATAATCCTTTAGGTGAGTTTATATATATTAATTTGTCTGAATTTAAACTGCATTCTTGCACCGACTGTGTAGTGCTATTCATACACAAACTGCATTATGAAGATTAAAATGTCAAAATACAAGATAGCAGAGACTGCATTGCGGTTAACATCTCCACAGTCTGACATTTCCTGAGTGAGAAGTATTGACAGAAAACACATTCCCTCCAACCCTGATTACATAAAGCAGTTTCCGTTAATGATCTCTAGCGACACTGAACCACTATCACACTACTAAAAGTAGCCTATGCACTTTTTATGTATGCACATAGATTACATAATACAATTGCCAATATAGAACACGTTGTGTGCACTTTAAGTCCGCCTGTGGTGAAATTCATGTGGCAACACTATGAGTATTTTCTGAAACAATACAGGCTCAAAATCGCTGGTGTTTCTGACATCACAAACTACATTTTAACCAATACGATAAAGATAATATGTTATTGTCAATGAGTGGATCTCTGAGCTGGTGTGAGTGAGTAGAGGCCGGGCTAATTTGTATATTCATAGAACCGCATGGAATCTCAAACTGGCACTTGCAACTTCTTAAATCTGTTTAGTAGGTTTGATAATATAATTAATCTTTTAAATCAGTCTATGCAAGAGGGTAATCCATCAGCCGTAAGTTGAAGCGGGACCTGCCGAATATACATCTGAGGCGTCCAAAGACTTAATTTGTCCATTATTTATTTCTAAAGAAACACGACAGTGGTTAAAATTCTCCATTACCTTGTATCTTACATTACAGCCCAGTAGAAGCCATTTTTGTAAAAAAAATAGGCTAATGATTGCGTCATATCCACGCAACTTTATGTCGCACAATAGAAACATAACCGTATGGAGGAGAAGCTTGCAGGCAATCTTTTACTGTCTATGGGCCCATTGGGGGGACAGGCATAAAGTCAAGGGAGAAGCCCATAGATAGAGAGCCCATAAAAGCAACGCGACAAAATATTTCAACAATGTTTTTGAGGAATTAGATGATTCAGACTTGGTTTGGCTCAGCTAGCTAAAAGATTTACAACTGTCAGACTGTCATCACGCTCGGTTTGAGTCTGCGCAGTCGCTCAGACATCAGGCAGGAAGTGCAAAAATAGGGCTTTAGTCTTCTCCGTTGAAATCAATAGGGTCGCTGTGTCTATTTCTTTTACTGTGTATGGTCTAATGCATTGAGCCATGTTAGCGTTTCAGAACATCCTTGAGGAGGCGGGTTTCGTGACATCTTCGTGTAAAAAAGTCCCATTTGATTGGCTAGGCGCCAACCAATAAAACGATTCAGGGCCAGACATGCGCAGTAGCATTCCAACGCGTTTATTATTGTTTACGTCCTTGAAATGGTCTATATCGCGAAAAGAGTAGCAAAAGTCAAGGCGCGAAATTTAAATTTGCAGTGACAGATTCGAGAAGTTGCAAGTCACTAATTAGCCGCGTTTCCACTGCCGGGCCAGGTTCGAGCCGTGCTAGTGCGTGCCAAGGCCAGTCGCGTTTCCACTGTCAATTCCTGGGCTTGATCGGGGCTTACTCGGGGCCAACGGCCAGGATTTCTGGCCCGTCGAATACCTTGGGCCAGAGCGGGCCAGCTCAGATCTTTTACTTTCATACAAATGAGGCAAGGGTGTAGAGTTACATTCAAGCTATTTAAAGGCATGCACATTTTTTTTTTCAAGGAAAAAACATTTAAATATTACGTTTTTAGGGATGAAACGTGAGTTTTAAGGGATAAAATTGACTACATTGGGACTTCAATACACTTTAATTTCTGTCGCATTTAAATGCATTCGACTTGACCTGTGTGAGAAACCAAAAACAATATATCTCATTAATAGATAGATTGTCCATTATGCACACTTCAGAATTTCTCCAGAAGTAGTTGGTCATACACTTTTCACCAACTGTTTTATGAGTACTGTGAATTTGGACAAACTTCTTTTGTCACGTAGGCCTACTGTTTTTGCCTACTATAATAGGGAAATATGCGATTTTGTTTGCAGCCACCTTTTTTGTTACACAAACACAGTGAGGTCATGAGACAATGTAGCATAGATCCATGCATTTAAAACGTTTATCATTGAATTTTTCACTATACAGTAGCCCTATATACGGTGCAGTAAGCAAGTATTCCCAAACATCCTGCAGCCTGAGCAGCATGTTTCTTTCCCAGCATGCACCTGCCCTGCATAATCACTCCAGCAGCTGCTTCTTAATGCTGTGTTTGCACTGCTGTGCTCCAGCTGGCTTTCTAATGGTTATCCTCTGATAGCGTTACACCAGCCAAATGGCATCATGATGAAACCTGTCAACACTCAAGTAAGCTTCTGCACACCAGCAGCCAAGCTTTAAACCACTCTCTTAATTCGAATAGCTCAATGGCTAAATAGGATGTGTCACTCGTTGACCACCAGAGGAAAAGGAAAAAAAACAATGACGTTTCTTGTTGAGAGTTGAGTGAGAGTTATCCACGCTTTTTAAGATATCTCTATTTAAACATAAGATGCATAGTTGCAATACTTCCAACAGTTGCAAAAAGTTTTTAATGTCACATTGTTATCTAAGACAATATGAAATTAAAATTAAAAATAAATAAATAAATAAATAACAATGCTTTCCCAAATGCATTTCCAGCCCAGAAACATCACAGCTTCATAAAGTAGAACCAATATATCTTGGTAAGGAATAAACACAGTAATTTGTGGGTTCAGAAATTTCGATTTTAATGAAACATAACATGAATTGCAATATAACAAGTGAGCAAAAAAATTAATCCATTTGTTTTTCTTTCTATGAAAGCAATCAGAACTCACAGTACAATTTAAGGGGTTGACAAATTAAAGTCAAACATGGCAATATACAGTACAAATGTGACTTCAAATTACTATTAAAATGTGTGTGAGCTTTCAAGCAGCATGATAATAAAAAAATGTTACTAAAGTAACCAAAATTTCACAACCAGCCTTATTTTCAAATTAACAGGATATTAAATGAGAAAAGGTATAGGGAAAACCTTGATTTTATCCACTGGGAATTGATTAAATGGTGACAAAATGTTTTTGGGTTTGGTTTTTTTTGCACCACGAAAATGTATTTTAAAAATGAATGGGTTGAATTTTGGCATCAACACTAAAATTTGGTGCTGATTTGATATTGATTGATTAAAAATCCATATGAATGTAAAATCAAAATGTGGTGCAGTTAAATGTAAATGCATTTGGACACGCAAAACAAGCCTGTAGCGCATAAATCATTGGTCGAGCAACTAGACTCTTATTTTTTGGCTACTATGAGGCTGTGGTAAAGGGGCTTCACAATAATGTGCAGGTAGAGCGAGCTGTCAATGAGGTACTCGGACGCTCTACGCTGCAGGTCCGCTTCCAACAGGAAGTCTCCCGCCTCCTCAGTGCTCTGGTGGAAGTTGTATACATGACGGACCACCACCTTCCCCTGCTTGCGTGCCGAAACGATGACGGTCTTTTGAAAGCTGACGCCAGCAAAGTCCGGGCTGGAGGTGGCAGGTGTGACGATGATCCGCGGACGCCCCCCGTCGGTGCGAGTGGGCTGCAGGGACCCCTGCTCCGTGTAAGCGGATCGCACGCTGAGGGGAAGCCAGCGCGGAGAGAAAAGAGCGTTCCACGTCACTCGTTTGCTGGCGTCGTAACCGCTCGGCCCGAGTTGAGTCTGAAAGCTGAAGCTGCGGTCGTCCCGCGTGGGGTTGTTGATCACCCACGGGGCGCCCCATGCCGTCGACAGGTAGTTACGTGGCGTGAAGAGGCTGCAGTTAACGTCGAAGTACTTCGCGAGCTGGACGGGTGAGGCTGAGTGGAACTGGAAGGCCAGGAAGAGAAGATCGCGTACGGATTCGTAATATTTCAACATCAGAGAAGACTTCTTCTGTAGGTGGAACAAATGTTGAGGTGGTATCATGGCGTAACGTATCGCTTTGAGTGCGTTCTCGGCCGTCTCACTTGAAGGCTGGTTCTGGTTGATCCAGGCTTCCAGAGCTTCGTACAGCTCCAGTTCGCTCTGGAGAACCAGGTCTGAGCGCTGCAGCAAAGACAGCATCAGTTCTGGGCTCACGGAGCTCCACTCGGCGCTCTGGAGAACCGACGACAGGTTCCAGGACAGGTACTGCAGGCAGCTGTTCTGCAGGCTCACGTCCCCGATCTGCGTGGCGTATTGGTACCAGGCCACCACGTGACCCGTGGGCGAGTCGCTGGACAGGTGCTGGGCCATGTATTGGGTGAGGCCCTGCTGGAGGTCCCACACATGATACTTGCTGGCGAGCTTGTGTAAAGGGATGGCCTGGTTCAGACGCAGTGTGATGTCACCACAGTACAAGTACCTGCAGGGAAAGAGGTCGGGCTGTGAAATCAACGTTGCCATTGATGTTTTCCTAGAGATAACTTTCATCACTCTGAAACTTTACCTCCAAAACCTGTGCAGAATGATAACATGACATAACACAACTGAATGCTGTACGAAATGGTGCACTAAAACACCCCATTCCAAACATTTATTTCCATCTAGAGGTGCATACATTTTTGGGATGTGCTGGAGGAGACTTTACAGAGTGCTGGACTCTTGCATTGTCAATACAAGATCTTGACCGAAAATTGATGCACCTCTTGATGTTGGATGTTATATCCATCAAGAGGTGCATGCATTTTTGGTCAAGATCTTTTGGTCAAGAATTTAAGGTCTGGAGTTGCCAATTCATGTGTGAAAATTATTCTTCATGAATAATAATGATAATAATACATGAATAATGTATTATTGAATCACATGAATAATAATTCGTCACTCCCAACCATTCTTTCACAATTTGATCCTGATGAATCATTGTCATCCTGGAATATGGCCATGATGCGTCTTCCTACAGTACATGGTTGTTTACGAAATTAAAAGCTACACACTCCATCAGTTAGCGTTAGAAGAACTGATACCAAACGTACCATATGCTTGAAACATAATAATGATCCAAGCATAGACTCTTATGGTGTGTTGTGTTCACACCGAAGGCGAATTTAATTATTTGCGCAAGTAGATTACATACAAAGTCAATGCAAATAGACGCATTATAGAATTGGGCGACGCGTTTGCCACAAATGTCTTCCGCGCAAGTTGAAAAATTTTAACTTGAGCGAATGTTCAAGCGTCTAACTAGACGCAATAGATGCGTGTTTGACGCTCTATTCGCGTTCGGTGTGAACACACCATTAGGCATTTGCCAATTTAAATCCAAACAGCGACTTTTTTTGGCCGGGCAATATATATCATATAGTGACGCTTTTGACATTTCGTCTAAATCCAAAGCACATGGCACCTTTTAGCTTCAATATAACATGAGCTTTGTTCTGTTATGAGCTTTGTTCGGTTATGGGTAGGTTTATGTCTGGGGTAGGGTAAGGGTTAGACCACTAGGAGGCGCTTTCTGGCCCATATAAATCTGCGTCTCATTATGCTAAAGGGTGCCATGTGCGTTGGATGTAGACAAAATGTCAAAATCGACAGTATATGACGCCTTTGGATGAGACCGGGATCAGCATGCTGGCGTAAGTCGTGAGAATAAATTGTTAATTCATGGGCACGATATACATATTTTTTCCAGCATGTCATGTGCAGGGCTCTGTACATTTATCTGAGGCCTAGATGTAGGTAAAACCTGAAAAATATTCATGATCTTTCACCACTGTGTCCTTTTGACTGTCCCTCTAATATGTGTACATTGGTTGCATTAGTTTTATCTCTAATTTTGTCATAAAATTCACTATAATAGTAGGCTATACGTATCAATGTATGTTACGGCTTGAATTATACATTTTAATATGGACCCCAGGAAGACTGACATTAGCTTTGTGGAAAGTGAGGTTGAAATACTTTATTTAATTTTCTCTGCAAATGCGTTTTGTGGAAAATCTATAAAGAAATCAAATAAATTAAATAATTTTGTTGAAAATCTACAATATGAAATAACATAAAATTTCAAGTAAAAATGTATTTTAAAAAAATACATTAAAAAATAAATTAAAATGTGTTTTATTGGGAAAGTACAATATAGAAAATGTAAAATTAAATAAAAAAATACTAGTTTTTTATTACTTTTAAATGAATGAATGAAGTACTTCATAGTACAAATAAACAAGAGAAAGTGAATCTAAAAAAATGAGATCATTACAAGAGCAATACATTACTATCTACCAAAGTCAACTAAAAGGCAAACACATTACATCATAGACTTTTTCCCAGAAACCCCATTTGCCCCAAATTAGTGGACTGTTATGGCTTATTGATTATAGATTTAGGCTTGTAACTAAAAGGTTTTATAGATTCAAGGTTTAAGCATGGGCCCCTCAACCACGTGTTGCTCCAAAAGAATTGTAAATCAGTTTGTATAATACTGCTAAATGACTAATTATTAATGAATCACTCACCTAATGAACTTATCAAAGACAGCTGCACAGTCTGGCGTCTCTCTGAGGACCATAGCGGTGGAGTTACGGGTCTGTAGGAGCTCTTCAAACACGTCGCTCTGTAGGGTCAACACCAGCGAGTGGACCTGCATCACCTTCACCTCGTCCGTGTTCACGGTCTGGACGCGCAGGCTCACATCACTGCCGTTTCCCTGGGTCAGCAGGGCCTCCATGCGCTGCACCAGCACCATTGAATGGTTCAGTGTGGTAGCGCTGTTCTCCAACACCACATCTGGCTTCAACGCTGCTGAAGGACAGAAATGCGGTATTTGTGAACCGATTGGGGCAACAAACAAGAACAATCCATATTATGAGGGGTTTAGATGATCTTGCATGCATTTGCACTCCATATTTCATCAGTTTTTGAATAATCTCTCATAGATTCACATCTGTAGGCATTTCTTCTTGTATGTCATTTATGGTGGAACTGGTTTTATGAATTTTCCCTCCATCACTATTTGGCTCTAAACTGTGAATTTTCCTCCTTTCAGAATCATGTAATATTAAGTATGAGAGCAATAGTATTGCATTTCAGCTTGCAAGGGCACTATTGGTGTCAAAGAGCCCAGGAAAAACATGCAAGCCTGAATACAAAACCACAAGCAAGACCTTGTTAATGAAAGGCTTTGAATGCTGCTCGCTGCTCTTCAAGTCATGTGACACATTCAGTCGCGCCTGACACTTTGATCAGTTCGGTCGTTTGAAAGCTTCTGCATTTCCTGTAAAGATGGTGACTTCTCATTTAACTGCAACTGAACTGTGAAACCTTGTGTCTGGACATTTAAAGAAAGATTTTACAGATGTTTAGGAGCTTTTTGTGTTAAATATCAAAACCGTGGTGAGGAAAAAGTATCATCTCTCATAACATATGTGAAAAATATATGGCTATTTCGTTAAAAAAATCCATGATCTTACCTCCTCCACACAGCGCAACACAAAGGTTGGCCAGGCAGAACACCGCAGGAACGATTCGTCCGGAGTTCACCATGTCTCGTCCTGTGTTTAACGCCGTCCTTCTTTCTTCTGGATGCCTTTTTTTCACCCCAATCTCTCTCTCAGTATGTGCTGCCCAGGCTCCCTGTCCCACACTCTTTATGTAGGACGTTGGCACATCGCTGAGCATCTCTCAGCCTCATGAAGCCCATTGATTGGTGGAACTCCGGCTGGGCCGTTGCCATGACGACCGCTTTGATTGTGAGTTTCTCCTCTTTCAATGTTGCATGATATCGATCTGTGGCACTGGGCCGCGTGTTTGGACTGAAGTGGGCGTCTGGAGTGGGATGCGCTCTACTCTTACTATTAGCTCAAATAAAGGAATATACTGGAAAATGAATATTATTGCAAATTGTTCACAATGTGTGATTGCACAGAGGATATCTATTTAGTAACATCTTAAAACACTAATTTGCACTCTTTCTATGCAATTTAGTAGATTGATACAACTAAAATCAAAAGGGAAAGCATTAAAAAGAAACATATTCGGTATTTTGTAACAAACTAAAATGTTTTGTAGTTTTAAAATAAAAGAAAATTCAATGCAAATTACCACCATAATGACATGGTTTGTTTAGGTGTAATATGGGAGTAATAATGTGATCAGCTAGAGGAGTTAATTCAGTAGTTGGAGTTTGTAGAGAAGTTTTGAAGGTCGTTACAGTGATCAGTGACACAGGCCCTGTTTACACGAGAACGCTCGCGGGTGAAAACGTAAAAATATTTTATCGGATGTGCCTTTCGTTTACACGGCAACGGCGTTTTTGAGGCTCAAAAACGCAAAAAAAGTGAAACCACCACGCTCCAGAGTGGAAATCTTAAAAACGCTCCACCGCCGCGTTCGCGTGTAAACGGTAAAAACGCAAAAGTCTGCTTGACGGTGAAAGTTGTACGCAGGCGCGTGGACTTGGTGTTGTTGTAGTATGCACTCCTAGCCGCCTGCGTCTCCATTTGTACGCGGATTTCCCACACAAAACGCTCGTCTAAACGCAGAATAAAAAAAGATGACGCAACGCCACTTTTGCGTTTTCTCTTCAGAATCGTTTTCGTGTAAACATGGCCTAAAGCATGGACAAGAATCGCAGATAGGCTACCGAGAGAGCCGGACAAGTTTGAATATTATCACGCATGTGGAAATATGCAGAGCGATCGCCTTTCGAATGATAAAGTAGTTGTTAAAGATGACAGCCAAACTTTTAACCTGTTTAGAAACAAGACACTTTTATTAATATTCACTGAGGAATTGATTTGGCCAGATTTGTTTTTGAACCATTAAGAAGAATTTTTGTTTTACTGCTGATAAATTTAAGAAGATTTGATGTAAACCACTCTTTAATATCCGATGAACAATCTGAGAGGAAAGATAGGAAAATGATGAATAAAAAATAAAAGAGGACCCAAAACTGAGCCCTGCAGAACACCTGTATTGACGTATGAAAGCTTTGAAACTGCTCCAGCTGTATAAACAGAGTATGACCCGTAAAATAAGATCAAAACCCAGTCAGAAGGGTATCAATGATTCAAACAGAAGGGTATCTATGATTCAAAATCCAATCTCGAGAACACTATGATATGGATAGAATCCAGATTGAAATTGCTTGTACAAACTATTAACAGAAAGATGATCCCATACCTGGGCTGCAACAATCCATTCCAGTATTTTAGAAAGAAACAGTAGATTTGAAATAGGGTGAAAATGATTAAAGTTACTTGAATCAGCCTGAACAAGACTGAACAACACCAGAAACAAGCGACGAGTGTATAATATCAGTAATTAAAGAATAGAGAGAAGATAAGCAGGCTTTAACCAGGTACATTGGAATAGGATCCAACTGACAACTGATAAGCCTTCATCATCAGAGTCACTTTGAGTATTAAAGGAACAGACGCATGTGAAATCACTGTACATTATATAAAAGTGTGAACATTTTATTTTTGCCATTTATACAGTCATGCTACAATCCACTTGTAAATATTTCACAGCAAAATATGACATTGTTGACCAGCAGAGGTAGCATAAATGTATAGAATAACTAAATATACATATAGACATGATAGAACACTATACAATACAAAGAGTAGAGTATCATGTGGAGGTCCTGGATGCCCTGTTCTGTTCATGTTTGTCTCTCTGCTGCTGCTTCATCTGTCTGTACAGCTGCACCGCTCTCTCCCGCTCCTCCTCCATTATCCTCTTCCTCGCCATAGAGGGCTTGGCTACCGACACAGGACTGTGACCCAGGAGGGAGTTCAGGAGAAGACCTTTGGGCGCCCCCTTGAGGTCAAATCACGATGGGAATTATGAATTGTGAACAAAATAGATTTTAATTAACATCTCTAGAGGGAGTAGATGCATTAATCTCTTACCTGGGGTTTAACTGTGGCTTTCCTTGGTTTAACACTCAGTAATGGAGGCGCCATGGCAACCTCTCCGAATGCTACCTCATCTAAGAGAACCAGACATGATGCTCAGGGTACATTTGGACATTTGATGAGATTGCTAAATTTATATTTATATATATACATACCTTTAAACATCTCCTCCTCTTCACGATCCTCCTGCTTGTTTAACTTCTTTCTCTGATGCCGAAGTTTCTCTTTATTGAGCCTAAAATAAAGCTAAATAAACTTTAACCCACTATGGCAGTATTTGACTATAATCTTTTTTTATAGAGAAACTTTGCAACAAGCAAGTCAAGGGTGTGCAGAGTGACAAGCGTTTTGCATGATTATTTAACCCTCTGGGGTTGTTCGTTTCAGAGTCACACTCGGGGTGTTCGGGTCCAAATGGACCCAAAGGCTGGGATTCATATTTTAAAAAAAAAAATCATGATTTTTTTTTTTTTACTCCTTTTTTATAATATTTTTTTCTTTTCTTTTTTGGTGTTTTGAGAAAATGTCAAAAAAAATAAATAAATAAATTATGATTAGTATTAATGCAATAATTATGACAAAATTTCCCCCCATTGAACATAATAGAAATTTTTTTTTTTTTAAATATGTAAGTGAATGCAAAATGTTTTTCTGGGAACACAAAGGTTCCGTGAGCAAAACGCAAAAGGTTTTGCAAGCGAACGTAACGTGCAATATTTGGGTAACACTTTACTTAAAGTCTTTATGTGTGATGCAGTATAAAGGATATTCATAATATATGTTACAATGCATTATATCCTTTCCTAAAAGTTAACATGCATTATAAATAATTTTGCTGATTCTGTAATTGTCTGTCATGTTATTTTTTTCCATCACCGTGTCCCTTTAAAGACTGTATCAACGTCCCTACTTTGCAGTTTGAGTGTTAATCAGTAATGTGTGTCAAACTAACCAATTCTTTTTAGTAGATTTCTTTTCCTCCGTCTTCTCTACTTCTTCTTTTAGCTCGACCTCCGGCTGTCGGTCTAGTTGGTTGTTCGTGAGGAAGAGGACATGTTCAGTCTCTTGGGTCATGCGGTTGATGTAAGCTTTCTCTGACTCTTGTCGTCCTCTGCGGAAGTGTGGGACAGGAATATCTCCTGAGAGCAGCTTTGGCTTAGAGGCTAAAACAAGAGATATTTATGAACACACAGCAAGATGTCCCATCTTCCGCTGCCCTTGCCACTGGCCGTGTCCTTGAGCAATATTTGTGGGTCACTAGCTTGTCTGCAGACAGAACCCAGACAGCAGAGGGTGATGCCGCCCACCCTCAATCAATTTTCAACCAACGGGCAAATTGCATGTAATTGTTTTAAAATAATTCTAATCTTGCATAAATGGGTTGCAATTATGTGCAGTGACAAAAACATATATATTGCATGTTTAAAAGTTCAGTGTGAGATTATTTGAAACAACTGCTTCAAAAAAAAAAACACTATTGGAATTTGGCCCTCTAGGCATACTGGCAATAATTCATATTGACGTATCATTAAGGTGATGAACAAACTTCAAGCTTCTAATGAATGATATCATATATTAATTTTTATTTGCCATCCTTCCATTCTAATATATTTTGTAAAAGTTGTGTAGGCACCTTTTCCCTTTTTCTTTGAGCCTTGTTTCATCATCTCTTTGCTCTTCATGATGTCACGCAAACGACGAGGAATCTGCTGGAGGTGATCGTCAGATGCAGGGTCAGCATGTTTATTTGACTTCTTTGCACTAATAAAAGACAAGAAACTTAGATTAGATATATCAACACCTATCAAATGAGTAAACTTGTATTGAACACAATGGGGCTATAAAGACAAAGAAACAAAATAGTTTTTTTTTAATACTGCTTAGTTCATTGAGATTTGATTAAAAGCAAAAGATATATAAGAAATACCTACAATTGATATTTAAACCATTTAGTATATAAGATGAATATAATTTCAGAACTATGCTTATATACAAGGGTCCCACAACCTAAATACATTTCTTTTAGACACTGATATTAATGACTATAAAGGTGGCGTTTCAGGTTTTGAACAAAGCCTTTTCAAACACACACAGTGGATATTAATACATGACGTTAAGCCAGTGTAATAAGAAATCCTGAAAGATGCAAAGTTACACACTTATACCAGAATTAATTACGCTATGTACTGGGAAATCTCTTAACCATTTTGTCAAACCATATATGATATAACGTTATTTGGTTTAAATTAAGCAATATTTCTACATTCTACGTGTTAATTTTGGTTATTTTTATCAGTTGAAATCAATATCCAGACACCCACTGAAACACTGGCGACACTGAAGAAGCATTAAACTTCTGATTTACCTGAAATGCTTCTCATTCTTCTGTTGTTTGAGTTGTTTTTCTGTTTTCATCGTGTATTTTTATGTTTTATCCCAGTTGACTGTTAACTCGTGTGTTGTGTTCTTCCTCCTGCTCGTCTTCCTCTGCGATGCGGAGATCAGTGGCACATCAGCGCGTTACTGCCACTCACTGGATGATGTGTGAACTACTCACTCCGACCGCGAGGGTTCTGACTCCTGACTCCTGAGGTAAATTATAATCAGTCAAAAACAAAATTTTTTGGGATTATTACCATTATGTCAGTACTAACTTCCAAGGTAAGTATCTAAAGTTCATGTACGTATTTCTCCTACGTTTATTTCCTTTGTGTTCCCCTGTTTATGGCTGTGGCGACTACTCAGGAGGATGGCCACTGTTATTAATTTATTCTCATAATTATTTACATAATGTTACAGACAGCTAACATAAATTTCACTATTTCATGTACAAAACTTGTCAATAAGAGACACCTCTGTTTTATTCCCTTCTGAATCGCCGTGGCAAGAACTGTATTGTCAATGGGGGGAAACTAATATTATTGTTATAGTGTGTTAGATACGGGTTCTGTCTTTGTTGACCTATCATTCTGGACTTCTCCAAATCACGTATTCCCTCTTTACTTTATTTCTGCTACTGTTCTTTATTCTTGCCTTTCCTTCTGTAGTTCAAACACATTCGTTAGAAATCAGGATTCTGAACATATAGTTTCAGTTTATCATCATGTGGTGCTCTCTTATTTGCGAAGTTTAAAGGGTTAGTTCACCCAAAAATGAAAATTAAGTCATAAATTACTCACCCCCATGCTGTACCGACCCCGTAAGACCTTCGTTCGTCTTCGGAACACAAATGAAGATACTTTTGATTAAATTTGAGAGCTGGATCACTACATAGGCTGCCTAATTGAAAAACTTGACGGCCCAGAAAGTCAATGAAGAAAATGTTTAAATATTCCATGTGGCAACAGTGGCTCAACTATGTTTATCAAGCGACGCGAATACTTTTTGTGCGAACAAACAAACAAAAATAACTACTTTATTCGACTA
Source organism: Pimephales promelas (assembly GCF_988280905.1). Classification (NCBI taxonomy): domain Eukaryota; kingdom Metazoa; phylum Chordata; class Actinopteri; order Cypriniformes; family Leuciscidae; genus Pimephales; species Pimephales promelas. The sequence continues at coordinate 12,793,567 of NC_142771.1, read as the reverse complement.
TTCCTTTTCTTCCTTATAGGCCTGAGACGAGTTCTAGATATTTCCTCGACGCATGCGTGGGAATTGCGATTTCTTTCAACTACTTCAGTTCAGTTCTCGTGCATGCGTCGTGGAAATCTCTTGACCGATTTGGCTAAAAGTTAAGCTAAAAGTCATGTAGTGTCGATTTAGGATTACAAAGATTTGGAATATACAATGATATATTTAATTAATGTGATCTGGGAAAAATTGGCCTAAATATCTTAAACAATTTTTTTTATATATAGGCTTTCATGTTTTCAAATATAGCCTATGGGTAATAAATAAGCAAATATTTGACTGAAATTCTGTAATTGTAAATATTGGATATAAAACAAAGTGTTTTTCAGGCAATATAGGCTATACTGTATGTAGTAAAATTAAAAAATCACCACAAAATTGGTTTAATAAACCGGATTCCACTTTTCCCATTACATTAGTTTTATTTTCCAAAGCCTACTGTATACACTCAAAACTCAGGCTCATTTTAACAGCCTCTCAAAACCAGCTGACTAAACCTTTCCATGAGCTGGGGACACCCGGATGACCCTCAGTCTCCACCTGGGGGAACAACACACTCTTTGAGTCCAGAGAGCGGACAGAGGGATTGTTGACACATTCAGAATGGCCTGACTCACCGTTTCCTGAGAAAGCTCCACTCCCAGGTACCCACAGTGACCTGCCAGCATAGCAGCCTCTTTGTGACCTGTTTACATGCTTGTTCCACAAATATACTGTATTTTTATACTGTATTTAAAAATGCATAACTGATTTCCTGGATTTTTTTTTCCAGCTGAACTGGCTGTCGTTCAGAAAAGGTCACGTCTTTGTGGTCAGGTGGGGCAGAGAAGAAACAAATGCTTCAATAACATGTGAATAGACCTAAATAGGGATTATTCCTATGCTCTCTTCAAAATAATTTATGACATAACTCTGGGGCACATTCCAGGAGAGGTCACCCATCACGTTGGGGAAGCACCGGTGAGGAAGAGGACACAAACACCATAAGGGATCATCCAATTTCACCCATGCTAATCCAAGTTTGGCATGGGTTTTTACGACTGGTGGAGCACTTGTGAGAGTGATATGTCTGGGTGGTGGTGTATTTAGACATACTGGTGTATGGTTTTAAACATTCAGAACGTATATTACGTGACTAATATTGTTATCCACACGCAGAAGGAGGAAACCGTGAAAGAGAGGCGCTCACTACCCTACGTCTGTGATGTTTGTGCCAAAGAGAAAGATTCCTCCACAAATCTGAAATTTTCTGAAATGGACATCTGATGATTGTTTAAGAGGTCTATTAAAGGTACATTTCTAAACGAAAAAAAAAAAAAACTAGACAAAGATGTTTCGTGACATCTCCTGTCTCTTAACGTAATCTCAGACAGCATTGAGTCATGGACAGCAAGATACTTGCACAGTGACAGTATGAGTCACTGTTAACAGTAAATCAAGAAAAATGATGTTTTGTCTAAAAATATACATGTGAACATTCCACTTCACTGAACAATCTTAGCTCAAACAAAACTGTTGGATATTTACTGCCAGCTCAGCGTCTTCTCAGGGAATCACAGAAGTGCTCTGGAAATGAATCTTTCAGAACAAGAAGATAGTCACGCACACACACACACATCAGTCCACATTTTCCAGTTTTTAGACATAAGAAAGGAAAATATGTTTTTACGAGTTACTGTAGATATTGCAACTAGTTTATAATAAGTATAAAAGTATACAAACATGAAACAAATCAAATCTACTAGAGCCCGTTATTTTGAGATTTAGACTGGGACCTCTAGTGGCGCAGAATTTGCTCACTTCACCTTTAACTTCTGAAGGACCTCATATCCATTCTGAATTTAGATATCCACAGGAATGCTTTAACCGAGTCAGTTTTGCTTGCTGCGCAAATAATAAATAAACCCCAATGCCAGCAGCTATACATTTAAATAGATTCCTTATCACTGGCAGTGGCTTCCTTTCATAAAATTATTTTATTTCTAAAATAATCTTGAGCTAATATTTACCAATTCTAAAGAAGGCACTTGTGGTGAATGAGAGCACAAGATGAGCCTTAGCTCAGGATTAAGCCTCCAGATACCACACGGCTCCAAAACGGATGAAACTTGCCGCTGACGCAAATCCTGAGAGACCGTGTGCGATCCAAGACATCGCCACATATTTCCCTCCTCCATTTTTCTCTCTCTTTTAACAGGACTTCTCAGAAGTGAATGCAATGTGTCATTATGTGTTACAATAGAGCTTCCTTAAATAGCGTCATCATGCATCTTTGTATGTGTATGGATACAGTGGCCACAAAAAGTGGACACTAAAGTCACAATTAAGAATGTTTAAATGTCTTTGAATTAATACTAAAAATTTTCAAAATACATTGCACATACACATTTCAGTGGGAAAAATGACACAAAATGGAGATATGCATATGCAGATGTTCAAAATGAAGATAAAAAATAGTGGACACTTTGGTTGTCAAAGTTTGTGGAACATGTTCATGTGAACTTAAGGGGGACTGACATAAAATTATACACACACACACAAAATTCAAAAATTTGGCAAACTGATCTCATGAAGTAGCGTGTGTATGACACGCCAATTCATATTTCATGTTGAATTTGGACAAAATGGAAAAAAGAAAAAAAGCTCTAGTGTCATTTGTTTGCACAAACCATTTGGTTTGAAAATGTGTGTCTAATGCAGTAAAATTGTGACACTTTTAAGTGTGGCTTACCACAATAAGTGTCTAAAAGTGTCTAAATAATTTTTGGGGCCACTGTATGCTGTTGATTTACATGTAATGTACGTGTCTTTAAGAGGAAGTGATGATTACCGAACATTGGAGGCTGCCATTGCCATTGATTGATATCTTGCTATAAAGGTAATTGACCACTCCATTATTCAGCATACTCAGAGGCACCAGGAAGGTTATTGGTAATAAATAGTTGTTGTCACTGTGTGAGGTCTTGGGGAAATGATACCTCTGTGTGTGTCCTCTCTCACATTTACATGCACTCATATTCACATTCCAGGTTTCATACAGACTGTGCAGAGGCCCTGGAGCCAGGATGTCTTGACCAGAGCCTCATGTCCACTGTCCAGTGTCCACTGTTCCTGCCTAGGATAGGCCAAAGCCAACCGCAGGGAGAGAGAGAGAGAAAAAATGTGCATCAGCAGAATGAAAAGAGATGCAATGAAAGTGGGAGGATTTACACAACATCACCATAGAATCACAGCAGAAATTACACACTTCACCCTCGAGTGTGTAATTTCTGTGCCGCACCAAACAGAATTGTAAAAACAATGACAGTTTTGAAACAGTTTTCCCTGTCTGCCCTAGAAAAAAAATACCTGTGCCTTTCTATTATTGCTGTTTGGGTTTTACCTCTTGGCAACCTTTATATACTCAAGCATGATTCGTCAGCAGGAGGAAGGGGCTTTATCCAGCTACAGTAGTTTTCTGAATGTACTCTTCACAGTGAGCATTGGCCAATTCACCACCTTACAATTATGGTCTGTGGGAACACGTTTCTTAAAATTCAACAAGTGGGGTACGTAATGGCGCTGTGGATAAGACACGTGCCTTTGGTGTGAGCGACTAGGGTTTGAATCCACTGTGAGACACCAATGTGTCCTTGAGCAAGACACTTAACCCCTAGTTGCTCCAGAGGCGTGTGACCTCTGACAAATATAGCAATTGTAAGTCGCTTTGGACAAAAGTGTCAGCTAAATGAATAAATGTAAGTGTAATTTGACCAGGTCAGATCTCTACACTTCGGTGAAGCATCCATTTCCAAAATGAATACACTTGTTCTGTTCAAACCTCAATAATCAGTATATGGGGTGTGTGCCGACAGTGATGTGGAAAGCCTGACTTCGGCCTTATAAGGGGATGTGCCAGAGAGTAAATTAGTAGTGGCACATTTCCATGAGCAAATTGGACTTAAAAGGCTTTTTTGTCTTACAGAATGGTTCCTTTAATGCCATCTAGATATTGCTTTAACCGCCGTGATTGCATGGCAAGTAATTCTTGTACAATTTTCTAGATAGAATGGACTCCACTAACAAATCTTACCCCACTTCCAATAAATTATAGGATTAATGGTAGTTGTCCGTGGGTAACGTGATGCTACAGGAGTGGTTGGGACAGAGTAAGAAGTAGAACAATCAGACTTATTGTCCTATACTGTGCTTGCAGGGGTGGGAACATTTCTTGTTTAACTAACCTTATTATCTAAATTATTTATTTAAAGGATAACCTGAGTATCAGGTAATGTTCCAACCTGTCAATTACAATAATTCATTTATAATAAACACAGCTTGGATTTAAGATCAGAATAAAGTGATTATTTGTATTGTAAACATTCATATATTCATTATTTATTTGATTTGTTTTACATACAGTAAGCATTTTAATCAAAATCTTACAATCTAAAAGATGCTGGGTTGCTTAAACCCAAAGTTGGGTCAAATATGGACAAACCCAACTGTTGGGTTAAAAAATTAAATATAATGCTTAAAGGAGTAGTTCACTTTAAAAAAAAAAAACGTCTGGTGTTGTTTAAAGCGCTTTGAAGCTGCCCTGAAACTAACATTTGGTCCTTGAACCATTTGAAGCCCAATGAAGTCCATTATATGGAGAAAATCCTGGAATGTTTTCATCAAAAACCTTAATTTCTTTTCGACTGAAGAAAGAAAGACATGGACATCTTGGATGACATGGGAGTGAGTAAATTATCAGCAAAAGTTTTTTAAAAGTGAACTACTCTTTAACTAAACAGTTGGGTTTGTCCATATTTGACCCAACTTTGGGTTTAAACAACCCAGTATTTTTTACAGTGTACCAGCCAGCCACCTGTAGTTCCATCATACAAAGAGGCTCATAAACCTTGTGTGGGCAAACCCTGACCTAAATTGGTTATCTATATTGAGCAGGGAGTCATTGTTATATTTGTACAGCTAGAATGACTCCGGAAATATTTTCATCCTTGTTCTTACACTTGCTCACTATAAACAGACTACTTTTCCATATAAAGTTTCTGTATTTCACACATGATTGCCCATGATCCTACGTCCTGTTATTGTACAACTCCAGACATGCAAGATGTCATGTAGGAATGCACTTTACGACAACACCAAAAAAGAGAGAGGTGGAAAAGATACGGTCGGGATGTACTTCCTATTGGGACAATTAACGAGAGAATGTGCGTGTGACCAGAGAATGCCACAGTTTAAGCAACTGACAGAAGTGAATTGTCAAAACATACAAGCAGTTCAGAATAGAAACACTGACCAGACTTGCAGGTTCCAGCACCTGAACATAACAATCTAAATCACCCATCTCTGCTAAAGCGAGAGAGTGCCACGGGGAACAATAACAAAACCGCAGAAGCTGAAGAGCTAAATCAGGACACACACCACTAGACAAATACACCACCAGCCCTACAAATTTGGTTAATCATTTTGTAATTGAAACCACAAAATAGCGACTTCAGCCCAACTGTATATATTTCGGTCAAACACCCATGATGTTGTAGAAAGTGAATATGGGTTGTACCAGACAGACTGCTGCATGACTCACGGTTACAAATACAAAACAAACATTAAGACACAAGAATAAAACAAGTCAAAGCTTTGCTCCACCCCTTCAATTTCTCCATAGATTGTTGAGTGTTACTCGCAGTGAATCAGACGTCCAGGTGCTCTTTAGATGGCCAGACACGCCACTTGAGGGTCAGGAGTGTGACAAAGTGCCGAACTTTGTTATAGAGGCAGTGCCAGGATTGCTCCATCTGTCTGGCATGTGTCAAAAATGACAAGAACCAGTGGAGTCCCAGCAGAAAGACACGACTCAAGCCAGAGTCAACAACCGGCCTGGAAGAACATGAAAGCTCCTACTTGAGCACTTTTGCAACAGACTGTAAATGTCATAAATACAGCCCTCGGAGATCTCAGCGCACAAACTCATCTCTTAGGTTTCTGTTAAACACCATCTAACATTTTGCTGCCCAAGAAACATTGTGTTTGTTTACATGCACAACAAACCCCCTTTATGATATTAAAGGATTTTGACGTCAAAATGTGAACAGACGTGAGCACAAAATGAGTCGCCAGACGAGAGTTAAAGGTGTTGTGAAAACAGAGTCTTAGGCAAAAATCTAGATATGGCAATCGGGTTTTTCTTAAAACTCAGTTCTTCCATTGGGAAAGGACTGTTTTAAAGGGATAGTTCACTTTGAAATTAATTTTTGGTATGTTTTAGGTTACCTCAAAGGCATCCAAGATGTAGATGACTTTGTTTCAATTTTGAAATTTTGAGATCACTTGGACGTGGCTGTGGTTACAAGAGGTAAAAACGATATAAATACTGTTCGTTTTCTCTCACAAACCGCTCGTTTCGTGTCTTAGGCCATCAATGTGTACTTACATTTACGAGTCATTAAATCATGTTTAATTTGGACTTCTCTGTGCATGCTCTTTGAGGTGGTGACCATAGACCTCCATTATATGACTGACAGACAAGAACGGTTTGACCTAAAAATATCAAAATTGAAAATGCTGTGGAAACAAAGACACCTACATCTTGGATGCCCTTGAGGTAAGATAAAACATACCAAAAATTAATTTCAAAGTGAACTATCCCTTTGAGTTATTTACATGATTGTGCGCATTGTCTGATTATTAATAATCAGTGTAAGTTTGTGCATGTAATCACACTCAGTTTAATGGTGTAATCCATACAATCGGCAGCATAACAAACATTTTTCATAGCCAACAGTCTTCATTCACAAGCAGTGAGAGCATTTCTGTGTATATCGAGGGGAAAATAATTACATTTCTACATAAACCTTCAATTATAATGTAAATTTAAGACATAAGAATGAACAATTTATACTGAAACTGGGAATTTGAGGCCCAACGTGAATGGTATGTCATTCAAAAATCGAAATAACAGAATCTGACATTTCTGGTGTCTTTAAGTGTGTGAATATGATAAAAATGTACTCTGTATTTTTTATTTTTTTCGATCTGTTTATTTATTACAAAGCTTCATACCTAAGGTAAGTGTTTATTGGTTATTTGAATGACCTTTGTCTATGTTTGTATGTTAGCATTAACTATTGTGTTACGGCGAGTAAAGGAGGAAATGATGAACTAACATCTTATGACTGCCATCGAACATGTGTGATGGCCAACCTGTTGATACCGAGTAGCATAGGGTCATCTCGTCCCATCATACAACCATTACACCACAATAACTGAATACATAAACATACTTCCTGCTTGATTCTACATTAGCATTATAAATATATTTTAACAAAAATAAAGCATCTTTCCACAACTATCTCTTGCACATGTCTTCCCACGACACATATTTCCAGGACAAAAACCTAGTTTTGAGATATGCAGTAAATTATAAGCAAGAATGAAATGATATATTGAGAAAATGATACTGCTAATACTTGCAGATCAAAGAAGATGAGCTCCTCTCACATTGGACTGAGAAACGGAGAGGGTGAGAAGGAGAGATCGCATACATAAATACTTTATTCTGGCATAATGAAGTAAGTCTTCTGTAAGTCTTTGTTCACGGACAGGCAGTTGAAATCTTCGGAAGGACAGAGCTTTCTAGGCACATTGGAAATAGCAGTTCAAATGTTCTGGACCCAAAAGGACGAAGGTAGAGAATATCAGAAAATAGCGTCTTCCACGTTAGCAAGGTTATATGACAGTACATCCCTTATGTTCTTCCTCTTTTTGAGTCCACTGAGTTAGTTCATCCTTCGAGGACTCCCGCTTGAGCGCATCCCAACCCAAGCATGTGAAGTTCATGGTCTCTACTTAGTGTTCTCCAAAAGACTTTCTCCTCATCTTTGACCTTTACGAGAGTTGCGTACATAAACAACAGAGAGACGACACAAACATCGTTCCTGCCCAGTGTTTGACCACTTAATAATTAACTGAATACCAATCTTGTTTGTCTTCAGTGTTTGACAGAGTACATAGAAAGCACCTTTGGTGTTGTGTTTGTGTACAATGTTCCTCTGGAAACAGTATCTTTTCTTTTGAACAGCAATGGGGTCAGTAGGGTCAGAATTCAGAGGTCGAAGTCCCCCCCGAAGTTTTACGCAGCCACTGTTGTCTTTCAATCGCTCGTATGATGCGTTTTCACCTCATGTCCACTGGAGGGAGAGAAAGAAAACAAAACAGCTGTCAACAAGCAATTGCTTTTTTTTTTAAGTTAAGACTGTGATTTGTTCCTTAGTAAGACATGCGGTTTGTGTTTGGGTGACACATATCCACCACACAGTGATTTTAATGAGGGTTATCAGGCGGGCTGTGCAAATTTAAGAAAGAAAGACCAATGTGAAAGACACAATCTTTGTGATCAAGTTCACCAAACCATCAATCCACACATTTTCATACACAAACACGCAAACTCTTTTCCAAAAACCTAGTGAGCTGCCTAGCTAGACAGCATTTTTAGGTATCATAGACACACTGTTGAAAAAAGGCTATTTCAAAAGGTATGAAAATGTTTTTTAAGAAAAAAACATATGATGCTTTACTTGATCCCTCACGAAGAAAGCAAAGTACTTTTATTGAATTCACTGCTAATGTGTCTTTAAAAAGGGCTATGCTAACAATACGATAATCTATTGGATTAAATTGGAGTCGAGTTTCTGCATAGTTGAAAAGCTTTCCAAAAGAAGTCACTTCCATTTCAGTTACGATGTCGCCTTAAAAGGTAGTTGCCAGAAGGCAAAAGACAGCAAGGCAGCTCACTTGGTTTTAGAACAGAGCTAAATTATATAGATGGTGAACACAATTTGATTTCATGAATAAGTGCACTCTCAGAAAAAAAGGTACAAAAGCTGTCACTGGGGCTGTAGTACCTTTTCAAAAGGTAAACTTTTGTCCATTTTAGGTGCTAATATGGACATTTACGTGCTAATATGTGCATTTAAGATGGTAATATGTGCATTTTAGGTACTAATATGTAAATTTTTGGTGCTAATATGGACATTTAGGTGATAATATGTTCATTTTAGCTGCTAATATGTACATTTTAGGTGCTATTATGTGCATTTTAGGTGGCAATATGTGTATTTTGGGTGCTAATATGTACATTTTTGGTGCTAATATGGATATTTATGTGCTAATAAGTGCATTTTAGGTGCTATTATGTACATTTTAGGTACTAATATATACATTTTAGGTGCTAATATGTGCATTTTAGGTGCTAATATGTAAATTTTAGGTGCTATTATGTGCATTTTAGGTGGCAATATGTGCATTTTGGGTGCTAATATGTAAATTTTTGGTGCTAATATGGATATTTATGTGCTAATATGTGCATTTTAGGTGGTATTATGTACATTTTAGGTGCTATTATGAACATTTCAGGTGCTAATATGTACATTAAGGTAGCAATATGCACCCTTTAGGTACAAAAGTGTACCTTTTGAAAAGGTACCACCACAGTGACAGCTTTTGTACCTTTTTTTCTGAGTGTGGCATCAAACAGACAAACCCGTGACACATGCAGCAAAGCGAAAACAGCAAAGTGCAAACGTCTCTAGTTCAGTGTTGCGTGACTCTGATTGGACGTCTCTCTCCTTCTCCTGATTGGATCATGCTAATGATTGGTTGAGAAGTGGCAGCGGTTCTGCCTACAGCTGTCCTACCTGGAGGATATTTTGGTCCGCGGAGTGTAAGGAAATGTTTGACTTTTATTGAATATCCTTGTTGATCTGTGCTGCCACTGCATGCTTTCTGTGTTTCCGTTTTTTACCTTTTTTAACTGTGAGTGGGCCTGGAAACACAAGTTTGGGGAAGAGTTCAAGCAGATGATGGGCAGAGATTGGTTGAGTAGAAAAAAGGAAAGCAAGAAAGAAAGAAAGAAAGAAAGCAAGAAAGCAAGAAAGCAAGAAAGAAAGAAAGAAAGAAAGCAAGAAAGAAAGAAAGAAAGAAAGAAAGAAAGAAAGAAAGAAAGAAAGAAAGAAAGAAAGAAAGAATTTATGGCCTCGGGGAGGTGTAAAACAGACTGTAATTGCACTTCATAAATATTTGAGCCTTATGAGCTTCCAATCCTTTTATCTCGGCACACGAAAGGAAAAACCTGTTGAACCTGAAGGAGAAACCTCAGACACACGTCTACGTGCTTCAGCATTCGCACACACCTGTTGCCTTTCTTATGCCTTCAATTGCATCATTGGCAAACACAGTATAACACAAGCTCATGCAAACATTGAAGTTTGGCAATAGCAGACTGACCAACAGGTGTGTTTGTATGTGGTAGCAGCACAATGCCACAGGCCGAAGACTGCACACTTCATCGCCAAATAGTCATTCAAAGATCAGGCTAAACATTCGGAGTATGTATGCAGAAAATGTATACCTGCGTCTGCTTCCACATGCTCCATCACATGATGATGTGACGTGCACACGCATTCCAGGTGATCCTCTAATCGGACAAGCACCTCCTTCAATTTCGCTTTCTTACGCGAGGAAAACTCTACCTTCGCCACCTGGTAGAAGAGAGAAAAAACGGGTTATCATGTCAGCTCCGTATGCCCATTTTTTTAATTGGAACGCATGATTATCAATGGTATTCAGATTTGATGTTTTAGCAGCACAGATTCTTACTGATCCTGACAGGGTACTTCATGACCAGTTAGCTCAGCTAACACTGCCAAATGGCGGAAACAGTGGAAAAATATGTAGAACAATTTCTGGGCAATAAGCCCAAAACAGTTACCCGTTCCATAGTTAAAGCCCACTAAACTCACACAGCCTTACACAGGGATCGACTCACGTCTTTTGTTGTACTCATTTTGACGCTTAGGCCTATATTCCTAATCATTGTTCTTCTAATGCTTGGCTGACTATATTCATGGTGGGGTGGTATATGTTTAGAAGGCCACTCCTGGAAGGCCACTGTCCTGCAAAGTTTAGCTCCAACCCCGATTAAACGCACCTGAACCAGCTAATCAAGGACTTATAAGGTTAGACATTAGTTTTGTTCAGTGTTGTAGTCGAGACCACCTCACTCGAGTCCGAGTCGACACCGAGAGCAGAGAGCGTCGAGTCCGAGTCAAGACCGAGCCCATAGAGAGTCGAGTCCGAGACCAGAGACGGTCGGGTTGATTACCTAATTTACTTTTATTTACTCAGAGAAATCCTTTTTTTTTTTACTGAATTTACTTGGAGTTTAAAAAATATGATCAGTTTAGGGTAAAAAGGCCACATAGTAGGTGGTGTTAAAAGTAATTTTATTACAATTTGTCATGCGCAGTTGCGCACTAGAAAATCACCAATCACTGGGGGTGTCAATCAATTTAAAGAAATATTTTATTAATATACATTAATAATCATGAAAAATATTTTTAATTGAACTCGAGTGGACTCGGGAATAATTCCGAGTCCTGAAAAAAAAAATGTTCGAGTACGAGTCAATTCCGAGTCCAAATGGACACGAGTCCATGACAAGACCAAGACCATTAAAATATGGTCTCGAGACTGAGTCCGAGATGTGTCCGAGTCTCGAGTACTACAACACTGGTTTTTTTAAATAAACCCCCAAACCAGGGTTCCTCAAATCCAACCCTGGAGGGCCACTGCCCTACAGAGTTTATCCCAAAAACTTGACTAAACTCACCTACATATAGACCTTGATTAGCTTTCTTAGAAATGGTATAATGGTAAATGGACCGCTTTCATAGAAATGATGGCCACCAAAGCGCTTTACAATTTGCCTCACATTCACTCATTCACACACCGACAGCGGTGTCAGCCATACAAGGCGCCATCCTGCTCGTCGGGAGCAGCTGGGGTTAGGTGTCTTGCTCATGGACACCTCAACACTTGGTCAGGTGGAACCGGGGATTGAACCACCAACCTTTCGGTTTGTAGACAACCTACATGAACCACTGAGCCATTGGATTTGAGGAACACATATATTCAATTACATGCCCATTATATGTATTCTGAACCAGGCTTCAGCTCATGCACACTGCCCAGTTGGCACATCCAGAACTGGAGAAGTGTTAATCTTAACCACGATAATCTCATCAGAGATACTGATGAGCTGATTTGCTGACATATCTAAAAAGAAAGCTGACATATACTGTATGTAAGAAGAGCTTTTTAGCAAGGAGCTACTTCAATGACCAGTTCGTAAGAAGTGAGACATAAATGAACGCACATTTGGTAAAAATAAAAGGTAATGTGTCCAAATACACATTGAGTGTGCAGAACACTCCAGAGTTGGCCAAAGCATTCAGGTTTGTGCGTTTTTGTGCGTATTTTTCTGGCTTCAAACTCAATCACTAAATGCATGACGCTCCGAGTGCAAATAAAAACTCAGTCTACCGTGCAAGTGCAATTGGTTTAACATCATGGAACAAATGACGCAACACTTGGAAACCCCTACAAACCTATAGAGGAACGTACAGAGGGTCAAAATGAAGGTGGGGAGCGAGAGGCAGTGAGACAGGCCAGTTTCGGTCGCTCTGTCCACCGGGTAACAGGTTTATGCCTCTTTCCCTCTGTCTGCTGCCCACCTCTCCCTCCTCTTGGACATTCTTGCGCTTGGTTATATTTACAGAGCCAAGTCTAAAACAGCCCGTGGCGTGCAAGAATGTTCTGCGACGGAGGATGATGGGTGAGACAGACACTGAGGGGCTTGAGAACCAGTCGGGGGGTTGGGTAAGGGGTTCAGGAAAGGGTCATAACAAGAAAAAAAAAGACTCCCCACATCATCCTTTGCTCCCCCCGCCCCAATATTTCCATTCAAATTCAATTTATCATTGCCTTTGCATCTCGGTTTGAAGTCCACAGTGACTATGCCTGAACTTCACACATGCGCTCGCCCACATACTCGAATGTGCTTTATAAAAAGCCCCAAGTTTCTCAGGAGGCCCTTCCAAGCCCTATTTATAAACCACTGTGCTTTACGCCGCTATGAAAGCCCTGCGAAATCCCAGCGCAGCGCACTAATGGTGTGACATCTGATCCGGCCCCGGCTCCAGCAACCCCAACCCCCTCTGACTCGCTCCTGAGCTCTGTGAGGACTATTGTCCAGGATCCGGATAATTGGCATTGGGATTTCCCCGCAAGAAAGGTTGATAAAGGAAGGGTGAGAGAATGAACGGGCATCAGGAGAGGTGCATCATGGGTAATTAGCATGGGAACAAAGGGAAACGGACAACGTAGCCAGGGGACAGGCAGTTTTGCTGCACATCTGTCAGTGGGTAAATCTGACGACAAAACGCCGCGGATAAAGCGAAACCGAGAGCCGTGGAAAGAGCGGGGGTCCGATGGCAGGCAGTCGACTGGTGGGGCGACCCGAAAAGAAAGAGGGGTGTGGGGAGCAATCGTTCTTATTGAGTGAGTGACAAAGAGAGGCCTGAACAGGAACAAGGGTTGCTGGGAGGGGGGGGGGGAATAAGGGAAACTTTTATCTCATGACCTGCATGTCTAGAGTTACAGAAAGAGTGGGTGAAATCTCTGCTGTAAAACACACACACTGGCACTCAGACAATCATGAAGATAAGGAGAAAAGGTGATCTAATCTGTGCACTTCCTGTCATAGCCCTTTAAAACCATCCCTAAACACCAGCTGAAAGGCAGAGAGTGAAAAGATTGAAAGAACATAATAGATGTGACGGCAATTACAGCCCACTTGCAAACAAAAACAAACAAACGAGAGAGAGAGAGAGAATTATATCCTATGTATGTAGTTATATATACTGTATTTTAAATTCATGACCATGTAAAGTTGGTAACAACATTTACATGATATGCCAGAATGGCCTGTTGGAGAAAAATTGCATCGCTGACATAACCTATGGGTCCACCACTAAAAGTAAAATTTACATATTTCATGGAGGAATTAATTGAAGTATTTCAATAATCTTTTTCAAATCCACTACAATGTCCATAGACTTTCATTGTACTGTAAATGCTTTACTGCAATCATGATTTTGCATTGAAATTTTTACAATGCAAATAAATGGACTTTTAATTAAAAGACTGCCTTCTTTTGTCAATTTATAGGTTATATATTATTATATAACTTCACAGAAAGACGTATGAAACACTTTTAACGTGAGCTTACAGTAAATGTATCCCTGTAAACAGAGCTATGTTGTTCCGAGTCCGACTTTGTCAGATACATCAACCTTTCCACTCTGATACAACAGGGTCTTTTGGAATATTCTGCTCTTTTCATTTTCTATATTAATACCACATTCATTCGAATTAGCACTATTTGTGTTTCCTCTGCGTTTGCGTCAGAGATGAGGCCCGTATCCTCACTAACCTGGGCCATTTGAGGCTCTTTAATACCCAAAATCAACACTCGGAACACATCTCATGCTTCCCCTGCCAGAATAAACCATGTATGATTTCCCTTCATACCAACCTCTGAAGGAGGGATCCAAATCCAGCTCATCCAAACACATAAACACTCACCTTTTGAACCACATCACATGCTGTATTCTTGCACTCACTTGCAAACATTCCAAATCAGGAATATCCTCACTTAGTCTCTTGATTAGGAATGAACAGCGGTGTGCCGGATTTAGTAACTTTAACAGTCTGATTAACCAGCGATGAAAATAAAATAAACAGCACCCATGCGCTCTCAGATGCCGATCTAGATATTCCTACTTCAAGGAAACTCCCACTGCCTTTTTCATTGTTGATGGATAAGGATACGTTTTCCAATTTGCTCAGTTTGAGTTCAGGTATGCTGATTTGGAGATGGGTTGATACGAAACCTCAAAACCTCAGGAAATCACATTAAGACTAAAAGTCTGTCAAAAAAAAACTCTGAGTTGATTTCCTGACCTAAAATCACCATTGAACATAATTTATAATTTATTGTCATAATTGAGTTTTTAACAATCCTTTTTATCACCTACTACTGTATCTTAAAATATATAATTCAGCGACAAAACAAATGGCAAAATTAAGTAACTCGATGCTTGCTAATTTGAGGCAACGTGACCATTGAGCAGAGGTCAACTCCATGCAAATGAGCAGCGATGTGATGTGGCGGCTCTGGGGGTGGGTCTTTAAAGTGCATGAACTTTAAAAGTTTGATTTCAGTGGGACTAAAACCACATTTTGATGTTTACTTTTTTTTTTTAAAGACCTTTTTTCTTACAATTGCGAGTTATGCAATTCTGACTTTATATCTCGCAATTCTAAAATCTTTTCTCGGAATTGATATAAAGTCCAAAGACTGTTTTTTTCAACACGGATTCTGACTTTATAACTCCCAATTGCGTATTATAAAGTCAAAATTGCAAGATGTAAATATTAAACGGTTAGTTTATGGAAGATCTGAATTTGAGATCTGAATTTGAGCAGTCGAATTTGATCAACCTGAATCTATTTTATCTGAAATTCTGTAAGATGATTTTTTTTTTTGGATCTGAATTTGTAAGCATTGAAAAATGTTCATCAAAATTCAGGTTTTTAAAATGGAATTCAAGAATTTTCATAGGCCTGTTTAAATTTCAGAGGTAAATTCGAAACAAATAAATTCAGATAAATGTTTTTCAAAATAAAATATTTCAAAACTAAGTAATCAGTGGCTGTTAAATTTCAAATAGTTATGTCTCTTATTTGCTTCCATATTAGTTCACCCCAAAATTAAAATTCAGTAATTTCTCACCCTCATGTTGTTCCAACCCCGTAAGACATTCGTTCATCTTCGGAACACAAATTAAGATATTTAAGATATTAAGATCGCTCCTGCATACTAGTCCATAGGCTTCTTGAGGGAATGACACTTGCTGGCATCGAAAAGTCATCAAAGACATCATTAAAATAGTCCAAGGGACTACAGTGGCTCAATTTTAACTTTATCAAACGACGAGAATACTTTTTGTACAAAAAACAAACAAAAATGTCTTTAATGACTTTATTTCAACTATTCACTTCCTTCTCCATGGGCCTGTAGTCAGTTAACGTAGTGTGATTGCGTAAAGCTACGTCACATGTAGGCTCACTATTGGCCGACGCTGGTCATGTGTGTAATGCGTTTGACGTACAATCAACAGAAGCTTACGCTATTAAACTAGTAACCTGACTCACGCAGAGGGAGAAATAAACGAATAGTTGAAATAAAGTCGTTATTTTTGTTGTTTTTTTTGCGCACAAAAGTGTTCTCGACGTTTGATAAACTTAAGATTGAGCCCCTGTAGTCACTTGGACTACATGACATTTCGATGCCAGCAAGTCATTCCCTCAAGAAGCCTATGGACTAATAAACAGGAGTGATCTTAATATCTTAAATATCTTAATTTGTGTTTCCGAAGATGAACGAAGGTCTTACGGGGTTGGAACAACATGATGGTGAGTAAATACTGACAGAATTTTCATTTTTGGGTGAACTAACCCTTTAAGGTATTTTTGATTAAATCTGAGAGCTAGATCAATCCTCCATAGGCTTCTTAAGGGATCGAAACTGGCCGTCCCAAAAGTTATGAAAGACATCGTTAAAATAGTCTGACTGACTACAGTGGTTTATCAAGCGACAGAGTTTTGAGCAGAGTTTTGAGATTTCACGTAGTGAAACTGCACAAAGCTTCTAGGTTGTACGTCACACGCATCACACACATGACCAGCGTCGGCCAAAAGTGAGCCTGCGTATGATGTGCGAAACAGAAGATTTGCGCAATATCACTACTTGAAATCTTACGGCCCACAGGGAAGGAAAGGAATAGTTGAACAAAGTCGCACAAAAAGAATTCTCGTCGCTTAATAAACTTAAGGTTGAGCCACTGTAGTCACTGACGACCAGCTTCAATCCTTTAAGAAAGCCTATGGAGGAGTGATCCAGCTCACAGATTTAATCAAAAATATCTTAATTTGTGTTCTGAAGATGAGCGGGGTTGGAACAACATGAGGGTGAGTAAATTACTGACAGAATTTTCATTTTGGGGTGAACTATCCCTTTAAATCTTGAGAAAAAAAAAAGTGAGAATTGCGAGTTTATTTCTCATAATTGCGAGTTTATATCTCACAATTCTGACTTTATAGCACATAATTCTGACTTTATAACTTGCAATTGCGGCTTTATATCTCAAAATTCTGAACGCAAGTCAGAAATGCGAGATGTAAACTCGCAAATTGTGAGAAAAAAAGTCGAATTGAGATAAGTCCCAATTACCTTTTTTATCTTTTATTCTGTGGTGGAAACAAGCTTCCATAGATCTGAGTCTCCTCACTATAAAATGAGGTTTATTCGACAGCTCCTCTCCCCTCCCCCAGTCCTCCACTGCAGCACCTGTTGTAGTAATGTGTGATGATGTTTGCATGCGAGTGTGTGTGTATGTGTGTGTTTTAGCAAGGCTAATAGATACAAACTGCAACACAGCAGTTCTGGTAAAATCATTAGTAGTGTAACACCAGGACTGTAGACGAGAGAGAGAGAGGAGGGGAGATGAGGTGAGGTGAAAGAGACTGGACAAATATGAACTGAACAGGAGGAAACATATTACTTAATATTTCACCAGAATGGAAGTTAAAAGGTCCAAATGTCTTTTTGATAGAAGCATGTGCAGAAGATCCACCTGCCAATTTTAGCCTGATTTGAACTAAAGCTGAAATATTTATGTCATATTTTATTGCTGTTTTGACATCTGTTACTGAAACTAAATCTTTGCCAACAGGTTTGGAGATTTCAGTTCCAACTCAAGCAGATAGGAGCTGTACTAGCATGACACGAACGGCTGATGAGTGAACCGAGTTGCCTTAAAGCAACTTTAGGTGAAAGACTTGAACAGAATCCATCAGAAGAATATGCTGTGCTGGTAAGAAGAAGAAAGAGCAGCTATCAACTCCTGTTACACTTTACGTAACAGCTCAATCACTACTGTGAAAGAGAGAGGGAGACGGGCTAAATGCCAGAGAAAACATGAAGAAAGATAAAAGGATTGCAAAAGAGAGGAACATGTAGCAAAAGACAGTCAGACAGACAGACAGACAGACTAGGTAAAGTTTAACTCTAGCAAGTGTTGATAGACTCATTATCTGGTGTTATGTTCCACACCCAGGAGTGTTTCCTTTGAAACAAGCTTATCACTGCAATGAACCAAAGTACAGCAGAAATGTGGCAAAGCACACACACACACACACACACACTGAGGTCTATTTACAGTCTGTCTTTTTTATATCACGGCTCTGAACAGCGGTAGCTTGTGCAGACCTGCTCCTTTTTTTAGGATGAGAAGGAAAAAGTAAGTGAAGGGTAAATATATCTCTTAAGGGCATTTTGCTCAAATATATACAGTCATAGCTGGAAAGAAACACACATTATATATTCTCGACCTATCCCTGTGCTAGGTGCTGGAAAAAAACCTTACAAGACTAACATCTGTATTCATTTTATGTGGAAAAAAAAATGGATAGTGCTATACAATCTACTGAATCTCCACTAAGAAGATTGTGAATTATGAATTAATGTTTCAAAACATTTTCATGGCCATTCAAAAGCACTTTGACAAGAATTTTGTAATGTTTTTTTAAAGCTACAGTCCAGCGTTTTTCCTCTTTGTCGCCATCTCTGTTCGAAATCTGCAATTGCAATCATTCGCGGAATTATCAACTTTACGCGAGTTGTGCTTCGGCATGGCACAGCGTGGATGAACACGATGTTTGAGGAGAGTGTGAGGCGGTCAGTCCCGTGCCGGTGTGGATACTGGCGTTCAGAATCACAGATTATTATTTTTGGAAGTATGGCCAACATAATAATTTTCACCGGAAATTGTCACCTGAACAACTAAGTAATATCCACTTTTGTTCTGGTTATGAAATTGCAGTAAATCAATTTCAGAATTGCAAGGCTGAAAAATACAGTAAAATTGTGAAATATTATTACAATTTAAAATTTCCTATTTTTATGTTTTGAAATGTCATTTATTCATGCAATGGAAAAGCTGAATTTTTAGCATCATTACTCCAGTCTTCAGTGTCACATGATCCTTCCGAAATCATGATTATTTGATGCTCAAGAAACTCACTTGCAGCTCTTCTCTGATGATGTATTAACTGACGGGAGGGCGGAGCAACCTGTCACTCACATGAGAGCCAACAATAGCAAACCACAACCATCCAACCAATTCCATGGAAAAATTTAAGTCCCGCCCCTATACGTTTTCTTGTGCAAGAAGCGGTTTCATTCATTCATACCTCACAATAGGGAAGAAAATACTATAGCACCTGCCGTTTCATGCTGACTTTAAGTGGGACTAAAAGGGGGTGTGGCTTGGAGTGGGTGTGTCCTGATATTTCTGTGGGTGATATCATATGTTGTACCACTTGTCCTGCATCTAAGATGGTTGGAGTTTGAGCAAATATAACGTTGTCTAAGAATTAAACAACAAATAAAATATTTCACTGCACATCTGGAGTCTTGGTGCTTAAAGGGATACTTCAGGATTTAGCAGTACGTTTTGTATTAGTAGTAAACGTGTAGTATTCTCAAATCACCGTGCTTTCCACCCTCATATCCCCCTGAGACGAGAGATTTATGTATTTTTGTCTGGAAAAAATCCTCCGATGACGCAAAAATCGTAATTTTGCATCATCTGAGGATTTGTTGGCCAGCGGCTAAAGACTACAGTCAGTAGTCGGGTCTGTCCCGCATGTTCTCAACCCGTCCATAGAGGGTGGGATCTCACTCACAGAATGAACACATAGTGTCAGCCATCTTTTTTGGAAGCTAAGATAGCAGGCTCTTGTTCTGTGGAGAAAGCCGAGTAGTAGGGGGTACTAGGGGTGGCACGGTACATGAAAAATCACCCGAACCGTTCGGTTCGCTTGTCTCGGTTCGGAGCGTGTGTGCGTCTCACGGTTCGACGCATGCGCAATGTAACCTCGTGCCTGTATGTGACGTGTGTTTTCTTTTCGCGCGACATAAACTTGTTCGACTTGGACCGGCGCTGCACAGAGCGACCGGTGAATAACATCAAACTAGAGCGGGAAACGACGGCTCCGTCACTCACTTTCGCGGTATTTGATGTCATTACCGATCGCTCTGTGCAGCGCCGGTTCAAGTTAGTAAACAAGCCAGTAAAAGTGGAGTATGGAGCGCTGCAGGTCACGGCACGCGGAGAAATGGCAAGAGATGAGGGAGTTGGAGGATGCGCTAGCGTCCTATAAGTCTGGTATAAGTCCGGTGTGTGGGAACATTTTGGATTTCATGTTATGATATTTTAATATATTAACGCTACAGTGGCACTTTATGTTTAGATAAGAGCTTCAGTCATACGTTTCCAAATCCTGCACTTTAATTTTAAGTGGAAAAAATTACCCTCACTCTCTGGGAATAGAAGCATTGTTGATGCTGTTTTTGTGTTGAGGTTGAACTTAAATTTCACTTTATGTTTATGGCCTTTGCTATTGCTATAGCTTAATTATCTATAGGCAATGAGGTTTCATGTGTTTTGACATTTAAAAGACAGCGTTTTAAGAGTTCCTCTCCTTTTCTTTTAAAAGAGAATTTTGGTAAGAGCTACAAAAGTTAGCAGTTGATACATGAAAGTTAATTTCTTTGTGTAAATATGATTTTCTGTGATAAAAATGCACAAGTTCTTGTAGAGATAGTGATACACATTCTCCTTTTTTTGCCAAATAAACAAAAAGCATGTCAATTTCTTCTCTCTTGCTGTATCAAAATCTCACCTAGCTTTCCTCTGAGATAGTCCCAAAATGTGCTTAAAGTCAAGTCAAATTCAGTTTGTGCATGATTGCATGAATATAATATATATTTTTTTAATACTGTATCCTAAAGTGTGGATAATTAAGCTATATATCACATGCTGAAGTACATTTTTGGAGTGTTAAGATTAAAAGAAAAAATAACAAGAACCGTACAGAACCGAAAACCGTGACCCTAAAACCGTGATACAAACCGAACCGTCGGTTTTGTGAACCGTGCCACCCCTAGGGGGTACCGTCCTCTTTTTCCCGGACATGTCCGGCCGTCAAGATCATAAAATATCCGGGGTTCAGCTTTTGCTTTCTGCAGTCGCTATTCATTGTTTACATGCACACCTTTTGACATTTTGGGCGATCTCAAATCCCGGAGACTCACTAGTAGCCTAGACTTGTTGTTTAACTACTGCGCTCTGTTACCGGTAGGCGTGGCCTCCTAGGGCAGCGAAGCAAGTGCATTCTGGGAGTTGTTGTCTTTCATCCACATAAGCCAAAAATACATTTTCTGGCCTTTTTCAGTCTAGGAAGCTCCAAATTTAAAAAAAAAAAAAAATCACATTTCTTCTACATAAATGACTCATTTTAAATACACATTCATCTTTCCACAGGTGAAGTATCCCTTTAAAGGAATTGTTCACTTCAAAATGATTTCATCATTTACTCACCCTCAAGTTATGCTATGGAAGTCAATGGGGTACATCAACTGTGTGGTTACCGACATTCTTCAAAATATCTCGCCCAACAATTTGAGGGCGAGTAAATAATGACAGAATTTTAACTTTGAAATGTGAAACTAATCCTTTCAGATATAATGTCAACATCAACCCCATAGCACTGAAATGACTTCACAGGACTCGGGATGCAGTGCTTTTACCTTGACAGTGCGGTGATGTTTTTTGGAGGGGTGACAGCGCATGTTGCCTGTGTTGCAGCAGCCTGTACAGCGTTTCACCTCCACGCACGGCGGCCATATTAGGAAGTTTGCAGCGGTGGGATCCACTTGACTGCGGGGGATCTCGTGGATCACTGTCCGTGTCTTGCACATGGCGGGTACCGCCTCCTCTACTGAACACAAGAAATGAGGATTGCATGGAGAAATTAATATCCTAGAATAAAGATATGACTTTAGCATAATCACAGCAAACTAAAATGAAAATAAAAATAATAATAATAAAAAAGAAAATGGTATTCAGTAGCATGGCATCACCATTTTTCCCAGTTATATACAGTAATATACCGTATAACACTGATAACTTTATTTATTAATACATATTATTATATATACACACACACACACACACACATATATATATATATATATATATATATACAGTAAATATACATATAATTAATACATGATAAACATGGAAAAATGGATCTTGCTATACAATTAACTGAACGTCCATTCAGAAGATTGTGAAAGGAATAAATTACAAAAAAAAAAATTACATATATATATATATATATATATATATATATATACAGTAAATATACATATAATTAATACATGATAAACATGGAAAAAATGGATCTTGCTATAAAATTAACTGAACGTCCATTCAGAAGATTGTGAAAGGAATAAATTACACAAAAAAAAAAATGAATACATTTATAAAGTATAGACCACCAAAGCTTCTCTGTAACTGATGCCATCCAGCTAAACAAAAAGGCCCCTTAAAACTGCAAGAGTGGCAAATATTAAAGAGCGTTTTTAATATTTACCTAGCCCAAAATAAGACTGAGATCGGCGTTCGATCTAGAGGTTTGGACTCAGAGCAACTGTTGTAACAAAAATGGCACACAGCTATTCTGAGGCCTTAAGAGTTTTTCAGTGCGTTTGACTGAGTGATTGGGAGGTACAGAGGGGCCGAAATATCCCGGCACACAAAGGCACACACACACCGCTGCACTCCACGATTGATGTGAAAGGGAAGGAAGAGTGTATGTCAGAGCTCTATGTGCCAGTGTGAACTCTGTTCAGTTCAGCGAGCTGTGACATGAACTCTGAATGTTTGGAATTTCCTGGCTCGGATACGTTTGTGTATCACCAATCAAAATACTCTCACGGACAATCAAATAAAGAGCTGCCCTCCAATCATTAGGATTTCCTGAATAAAACTGACATGCTCTGCTTTTTATGTGCTGAACATTTGAATTGCACCAATCAAATGCATTAAAACATCTTCATGACACCAAAACTTCTGAGTAGTAATACACTTTCCCATGCACAAATTTGCTGTTTGGTGCCAGATTATTGTTCCCAGGTTGATAGTTTTTAGTTAATTGCTACAAACGAATGCAAGGCCTGCTAAAGTTGTGCCATGGCAATAGTAAAACCATTATATCAACAAAAGT
The DNA here is from genome assembly GCF_988280905.1 of Pimephales promelas. Classification (NCBI taxonomy): domain Eukaryota; kingdom Metazoa; phylum Chordata; class Actinopteri; order Cypriniformes; family Leuciscidae; genus Pimephales; species Pimephales promelas. Next base: position 12,770,440 of record NC_142771.1, on the reverse strand, counting down.
TCATGAACTGTTTATGGATGCCAAGCAACTGTAGAATTGATCATATCCGATTACATAGAGCAAGAACCAGGCCTACTAATTGACGAAATACTTCTTAAATTGAAGGTTTGTCTTACCCACACTCCTCTTCCGTCTGTGGGACAGCTGCAGACTCTTGAGATCTGAGGAACCGGCCTTATATGAGTGATGGTTCTTCTGGTGGTGCTTCTGTTTGACCTTCTCGATCACCTCATTTCCAGGACCTCATCAAAACACAGGTTATACATATTAACTTTCATGTTACTTGTTGCCAAAAAGACAAATCACTTTTCCCCCCTTTTAAAGCCAAGATCAATCCACAATGAGGCTATTGAAAGTCTCCAGTAGATGCCCCGCAGCCTTTTCGAGGCGAAATGGCACTGCCGTGAGTGGCACCAAAGCATGAAATAATTTCCTTCTCCAGAAACTCATTTTTCCACAAACAATGGCTGCTTTATTCACGAGCTTAATTGGAAATTCATCACGATGGATTTCTGGAGGAACCATGTCATATTGGCCCTGAATGCGGTTGCCAAGTTTATTATAATGTCTTATGTACCACTGACAAGCCCAAAGAACAAATCTGAACTCCTGACAACCTGGTACAAATGAGTAAGACAGACATTTTAGGCTATTTAAAGAAGAGGCGGGACTGTGGGACTCCTGAATACAAAATCAGGTCAGTTATTAAGTGCTGTTTAGACGATTCATTGTGCTCACGAAAGGTTCACATTAATAATAAGGTTTAAAATCATGCGTGACGTAACGATTAAGAGATTAAAAAATAAAAAATGAGAAGATCATTATTTTGATTTCAAAAGCATCAAGCGTGTCCTTTGAAACATGACATCATTTCCTTTATTCCTATAGATCTAGTTGCACTTTGAGCAGACTGAAAGCATATTTATATGATATATGTTATATGATATATTTTGTCAAAAGAACCACTCAACAAAAATTGACAGTCTGATTGACATGTAAACAAATAATGGCAGTTCACTAGTTGCATTTTATTATAAAGTGTCATAAGCGGTGCGGTGTGGTAGAAGGTGTGAAAAAAATAAAATCCTGAAAAAATAATAATTTATATTTATATAAATTTTTTATTTATATTTAATAAGTAACGTAATTTATATTCATATAAATTTGCCATTTAATGCATATATCATTTGTGAACAATTAAAACAAATAAAAAAAGAAGAAAAAAAATTATACTATATACATACTGTAAAATGATTGCACATAGATTAAAAGTTCTATTTATATTTATATAGTGCAGAAATTGTTTGTTAATATTAAAACAAATAAAAATAAAAATTATATATATATATATATATATATACATACACTATGTACACGCATACTGTATGTATGTATGTATGTATGTAAGTATATATATATATATATATATATATATATAATTAACAAGATGGCATAGGTTGATCGTTATGTGATATTGTTCAATATTTTAGCTTGGTTTAGTTTAGCCAAGTATACAATGCAGTTAAACATCAAACTGACTAATGTGTGACGGTCAGTGAGAAGGACTGCGCCCAGCTCTGAGCGACGAGGGTGGGAGCGTCAGGAATGCTGAGAGAGCACAGCACCCAAACACACTCTCTGAACTTAAAAGACTGCATGACCACACACACAGTCCTGAAGCAGGAAACACAAGTGACATGTGTACAAAAGCCTCACTCTGTTCTGTGTCTCAGTCCGTCTCATCTTTCCTACTAAATGGAAGGCCATTGTTTTTAAGTTGTTTTTCCGACTCAGTCAAAGAGTAAGCGCTGACCCGCAGAGAGAGAGAGTTCAGCATTTGATCCTGCACAACACACCTTATCTCATGTTCAGATCAAAACTCAGTGTTATGATGTCAAACTCAAGAACTTTGTTCTCTCAAACTCAAAAACACAAGATGGCCGAATGGAGGAAAGTACTGTTGGCTACTACTGTCCAAGTACGCTCAAAGGAACAGTCCATGTTGTGGAGAATGGAACTGGAAGAAAATGCAACAATGTTGATTCATGTTGTTTCAAATCCGTATGTGAATGAGCAAATGAGATTGGAGATCCAGGCTGGAGGGATTTTCAGTGAATATTGACTTAATCTTGAAATTTAATCATGCATTTTTACCTTTTGATATGGATTTCTTTCGTTTATTTGGATTTGTCAGTGGTATCAATTCAAAGATATACATTTTTAGTAATGCAATTCAAATCTTCCAAAAGTCTCATACAATTTATTTAAAAGTGAAAGACGGACAGAGGGACAGACAGACAGATAGACGGACGGACGGACAGGTAGGTAGGTAGATAGATAGATAGATAGATAGATAGATAGATAGATAGATAGATAGATAGATAGATAGATAGATAGATAGATAGATAGATAGATAGATAGATAGATAGATAGATAGATAGATAGATAGATAGATAGATAGATAGATAGATAGATAGATAGATAGATAGATAGATAGATAGACAGGTAGATAGATAGATAGACAGACAGACAGACAGACAGACAGACAGATAGATAGATAGATAGATAGATAGATAGATAGATAGATAGATAGATAGATAGATAGATAGATAGATAGATAGATAGATAGATAGATAGATACTATCAGTAATTATTGTTTATTACATAATTTATTAATTATTTAATGAAAGCAAATATGTAATTTTATCTTAAAATGTGTTAATTTAATAATATATGTATCATTTACTTACTATATAATATATTTAATACTATATTAAATATATTCATTCTCTCTCTCTCTCTCTCTCTCTCTCTCTCTCTCTCTCTCTCGCTCTCTCTCTCTCTCTCTCTCTCTCTCTCTCTCTCTCTCTCTATATATATATATATATATATATATATATATATATATATATATATATATATATATATATATACTGTATATATATCCCTCATTTTCAAATGTCTTTTTCATCACTTATTCTTCCAGAAGTCATACAGGTTTGGAAAGACAAATGCGTGATTAAATGATGACAGAAGTATGACTTCATTCATAAGTCTATTATTCCTTCAACTCCGTTTCGCTCTAACCTTGTAAAACTGACACATTTTCATCAAGTATCATTTGCCAAGTGATTTTATCCACATTAGCTTGAAGAGCAATAATTACAGGGACGATCAACCAGTAGCGAGACACTTTTGTGTTCCCTCCTCACGACTGCACAATACTGATGAAAGCATTCTTCCAGTAACTGTGCCAATTGCAGGTTCTGAACTTATAATCTTTGCATTACCAGTGCAGATCTTTAACCACTAGGCCTCTATCATCAAACTATCTCTCTCTCTCTCTCTGTGTGCTTTCTCTGAATGAATTACAAAGGACAACATTAGCCCCTCTTCACGGATTGACAGCTGTCCTTTCATCAAACTCCATCTGTGGGGCTTTCTTGTGTATGTGAAAGCGCTAGCGACAGGAGAGGCGGACAGATGGATGTTGAGAAGTTAAAAGTCTGCTGGGAGGCGCAGAACAAGTGCAGTCTGTTCCAGGTGAGCGGAGGGGTCACGCGCCATGACCTCACCGAGAGAGAGACACCGTTTCCTCCCTAAATCACTGTCACTGCTTTCACAATCTCTAATTATCCGTCCATTAGCGGGAGATGCCTATCTGTGCCTTCCTCCTCTCATCATCATCCGCTCCTCGCGTGGACAGTTGATGAGGTTAGCGCTCTGATCTGAGGGATAACAGCCCGCTACTGCTTCCTAAATGAGACTAATCATGACCCGAAAACAGGAAAACACTCACAGCAACAATATCGAGATGCGTTTTATAATGATTTTGCGTGTGGTTCCTGAGTGGTTAAAGTTGAGAAACGAAAACGATTTCAGTCAACATAACAACACAACAAAACAACCTTCTCCAAGTCCTTCTCTTTCTCTCTGACTGACATGTGACGGCTTTGAACAGTCTTGACTTTAAAAAGATCTGAAAAGATACCAGGCGTCAGGCGTCTTTTACTAGTCTTTGGGTGTCAGTCAGACTGCCTGATTTATGTTGAATGTAGATTACTAGAGCACTAAAGCTAAGACACACAGACAGACAGACAGACAGACAGACAGACAGACAGACAGACAGACAGACAGACAGATAGATAGATAGATAGATAGATAGATAGATAGATAGATAGATAGATAGATAGATAGATAGATAGATAGATAGATAGATAGATAGATAGATAGATAGATAGATAGATAGATAGATAGATAGATAGATAGATAGATAGATAGATGGACACAGACAGACGGATAGACGGATAGATGGATGGACAGACAGACAGACAGACAGACAGACAGACAGACAGACAGACAGACAGACAGACAGACAGATAGATAGATAGATAGATAGATAGATAGATAGATAGATAGATAGATAGATAGATAGATAGATAATTATTATTTAATAATGAACGCAAATAAGGAATTTTATCTTACAATTGTCAATTTAATCATATATTTATCACATATATTTAATATATCAAACATTTCATTACATTTCACCCAAAAAAAGCAAAAGAGAAAAAGAAATTGGCCTAGTTTTGGACATTATTACCATGATAATTAAGCACAAATTTTCATTAGCATATTTCATCTCAAGATTTTGCAGTTCCCATATTCTAAATGGTGATTCTCATTATATTTTCACAGGATTTTTGTTTTCAACTGTGCTTAACCAAGGAGTTTTTCCTGAAGTGGCATGAATGCATGCAAAATTCACAAATATGAGATTATATATATATATATATATATATATATATATATATATATATACGAAGAGTTCAGATGCAAAAGCCTCTAAATGCCATTTGAAATTTTCTTCTAAAATGACCATTTTTATCAAGCTTGTATATTTAAGTTCAGTAATTTCACTTAAATTACAATTAATAGGTAATCTTCATTGCCATTTAAGTGAAATTACTGAACTTAAATATACAAGCTTGATAAAAATCATCATTTTAGAAGAAAATTTCAAATGGCACTTAGAGGCTTTTGCATCTGAACTCTTCATATATATATATATATATATATATATATATATATATATATATATATATATATATGGCAGGGTCAAATAAAAAAAAAATATTATTTTGCTATTAAAATAATAATAATAATAATAATATATATATATATATATATATATATTTTTTTTTTTTAAATAGCATAATAATCTCTTTTTTTTCCCATTTCAGAATGAAATATGACCCAGACATGTTCTTGACAGGTACCAGGTGTTCTTGGTGAGAATAACCCACATTGCATGTAAATACCTTCTAATTCAAACCAACAGCGGAGACAAAAAGCCCAACAAGCCCAAAAGTTTTTAAAAGCTGATATTGTTGATATATTTTATATCAAACTTCAAAAGAGCCCCTCCATTTGATATATTGCGAGTGCCTGTGTAAATAACTCAGAGACGGCTCGTGTTAGTGATCACTGTAATATTATCCAAACTAAAAGAGGCTGAAGAAGACACAGAACTAAGGAGGAAAACAAGTAGCAGAACATGAGATTTCAACCCTGCATAAAGCATATTTCTCTTTACTATTGTTACTGTTGCAACATTAAATGCCTGGAGGGCTTGTATTTATGATCTGTTATCATTATTCCCCCCTTCCCCCCCGCACACCTACGGTCTCACCGCAGAAACCAGACTGGTTACACTCACACCCCAAATTATACTGTCTTGGGTTTTTTTGTTTGTGTAATTACCGGTAACTCGACTGTAAATGAAATTATAGTGGGCAAATGAAACCACTTGTGGACAGCTTAAGTATAGGAAAACTTGGCTTGGCTTCCCATTCGCCGTGACGTAAGCCCGGACATGCGTTGCTCTAGTCTAAAAACAGAAAGAACTATTTATGACCCTCCACCCATTGGCCAGTATAAACGATACCTTTAAATTGTTTTGTGCCACTCATAAAATTCAGCTTCACGGCTTTGTGACATGTGCCGATAAACTTAAGCCACACGGCAACTACAGCAAACACCTGTAAATAGACCCCGCCATCGAGCCCAGGAGATTAGCAACTGAACAAAGTCCGCTGAGGTGTCAAGAAGACAATGAGCAGAATTTACCTGGGGAATTTACCTCCAGTAGCCGCTGGAGGTCGCTGATGCTGTTGATTTCGCTGTGGGACAGTCTGTCGATGAAATCTTGAGGGATTGCAAACTCCTTCTGTCGGCAAGAAGAAAGAGAGATCGGATTTCGGCATTTGATTTCGACTAATCTGATACGACACAGAAGTGTGTTCCTACGCGTCGCACTGACAAACGTGCATCAGTAGCATAAGGTGATAAATCAGTCAGAATAGGCATTTCTTATCACATCAACAAAAAAAGTATTGCATTTTATACATTAGTAGCTATAACCTACATGGAAATTTTTTAACATCAAAAAAAAAAAATCATTCTCCTTATGTTTATATTTTTTCTTAGGCTATATAAATGATCCCTCGTTAAAAATGCACAATGCCGTAAAAAAGCATGAGTTATAATGACAGCATCTTGAATAAATTACGAACAAGCGTCTCCTCTTTGTATAATTTCATCAATTTTTTGTTATGTTTGTCAGTAGGGGGCGATCTTCAATAGTCAACCCTGTTACCATGGGTTTGTGTAGTAAATCAGCTGTTTACTGAAAGGTGGACATTAGGAGAAATATCAGCTTGTGCACATGGTCAGTAATGGCTAATGAACTAGAAAAGCCCTCAAAAACTGTCAACCCTGTTACTTTTTTTTTGTAGAGGCATATTTATATCCCAATAATCATATATAAAAATAAATATAAAAATGCACTTATTTCGTATGATGTAAATGTTTTATAACAATCACTCATTTTGTACAATTACTAAAAAAAAAAACGCTTTACATATTTTTTACTTTACATATTCAAGAGAAAAGCTGATCACATGTTCACCCGCAACCACAATTGTTGAGTTGATATACCATAAAACATAAAGAATGATATGGAGCTGAGATTCATTGAACTGAAATCATTTATTAACCCCATTATAGGAAAAACACTGTAAAAGAATGACATTCAATTTAAAGCTGTATGCCAATATATAATCATGGATTATATAAATTCTGACCTGCACCAGTATGACAAAACTTTGCAGTGGACATAACAAGTGTCCGTTTGAGTGAGATCTTTCCACTTTACCTCAGCAGAGACCAGCAGAAGGTGCGAGGTGAGGAGCAGAAAGCAGCAGAATAAGGTTCTCATCTCCTTCCAATGTCAATTTTCCACCCGATAAGAAAGATGAAGACTGTAGGAGCCTTAGAACCGCTCCTGAGCGCAAAAAGTCCAGAACCATACCTTGAAGAGATCTCCCTTTAAATGACCCGAAGCACCAGCTCAAGTCTATGGAGGAGAATCCAAACTGTCCTGGTGGTACTCCAGGTGCTGGTCCAAATACGTCCTGTGAGGAATCTCAAAAATGATTTAGCTTGCAAAAGGTCGTCATGGCTGTCCAAGCCTGATCAATCCAAAGACAGAAACCCTTTTGCATTGCCTAGGTCAATTTATAGAATTAAACTCTAAGAGAAATTCTTCACAAAAGTTTATTAGCGAGTCCGTGCACCTCATATAAGAGCTCAACACTGGATCTTCAAGAAGCAGGTCGTCATGCAGTGAAAGTACAATCCCAGGTTAGTATCCATGAATAAAGAGCTCGGATTGGGTCTTGTTCCCTGGAGCTCGCGCACTGAATGCCGTCTCGAGCTCGTCTGATCTGCGGAATATATGCGCCTCCCCTCGCGCTCCGGTAATCACCGATGAGCGCTCGAGGAGGCGGTTGGCTGGAGCTTCATGTGAAATTTAACCCTTTAACCCCTTATTGAAGCAATCCAACCTCAAGTTTGAATATAAGATGTTGACGGGCCCTCGTTAAAAACTTAATAGCCGCGCTTGCAACCTCTTCAGCTGGAACAAGCATCGATTTAATCAAACTCTTCATTCATAACAGCCCACAACAAACATTAGCTAAGTAAACAGACATTAATTAAAAAGTTGTTAGCTAGCCTATATGAACCGTCAAACATCCTAGTTATGCTGACACGTAAAAAATTAATACGTTTAGAATAAAAATAAAATAATAAATAGGCCTAAAACGTTTTTCTTTTTTTCTTTTTTTGCGCAGTAACTGGGCTATATGTGCATTAAAAAATAACAGTGACCCTTCACAGTAAGGTTTTATATGTTAATATTAGTTTATGTATTAACTAACATGCACCATGAGCAATACATTTGTTCCTGTTCATCTTTGTTAAGGTTAGTTAATAAAACTCCAGCTGTTCATTAATTGTTTGTTCATGTTAGTTCACAGTGCATTATGCTAACAAATCAACTTATAGGCTATTAGTTAATGTTTGACAGTAACATTCATTATAAGAACATAAGAAGTGCAGTTCATTATAGTTCATTTGAACTAATGTTGTTAACTAATGAAACCTTATTGTAAACTCTATATAAAAATAACAGTGCGGGTCCTGCATTATGATTGGTTAATAGCCTACAGCTAAAACGAACGATAATATCTACGACGAACCTTTAAAACACCAGTTTACACCAGTGGAATCACTGTAGGCCATAGTGGATTGCTATTTGCATATAGCAACATTCTGTCAAATCAGGGACTATCTTTTAGCGGAAGGATACCACTGAATGTTTAATATAGGTCTATATTATAGACTGATCAAAATTATTTTGTGAAGTAGCTTAAATACTACAGCAAAAAACACAAATGTCTTTAGTTCAGGCAAGAATTTAAAAAACAACAAAAATTCAAGGCTATAAGAACTCAATTTAAGCTAGAAATTAAGTAGAAATACCAACCTAATCTAAAGAGGAATGCCAATTGTGAAGTTTTGGAAAATGAAAATCAGGAAAACCAGAAAACATTAGACTGAATGAAAGACAACTTTGTGCTCATTTCTCTGCTGCTTCTCTTTCTAACCTTCTGCTTGTTTTCCCTTAGGCATACATGTTTCACTTTCTTGTATCTGCCATGCATCATAAACATCATAAAGCCACCTTGATTTTTATAAAATCACTTTAATGATTATATAAACCCTTTTATTATATTATTAGCAGAAAGTATGGTCAACTAAAGAAAGAGAGAAAGTAATACAGTGAGCTGTCTGGCACCTGAGAGGGATTCCCCCTTAAAAAGCAAGCCCTTTCTGTGTGTTCCTACAAGAACATCATGTCCAATAAAGACTTCCACAGAAGCTGGCATGCAGTAAATACAGCCATAAAGTTCTGGAATATGTTCCAGAAGTGGATGACGGTTTGTTTCCACAGATTAGAATCTGTGCAGTCTTATGAGGCGTAGAAAGAAGAATGACAGAAACCTACTGGAACTTTTTTAAAAACTGAACGTTAACATGTTTAATTAAAGTCACACAGTTAAATTAGAAACAGAACCCAAGAGTATACTCAAATACAAATAAAGTGCAGAAGAGAATAAATGAGGCAAGAAAATGGATGGATGGATGGATGGATGGATGGATGGATGGATGGATGGATGGATGGATGGATGGATGGATGGATGGATGGATGGATGGATGGATGGATGGATGGATGGATGGATGGATGGATGGATGGATGGATGGATGGATGGATGGATGGATGGATGGATGGATGGATGGATGGATGGATGGATGGATGGATGGATGGATGGATGGATGGATAGATAGATAGATAGATAGATAGATAGATAGATAGATAGATAGATAGATAGATAGATAGATAGATAGATAGATAGATAGATAGATAGATAGATAGATAGATAGATATAGTAGAGATACAGTAGATAGATCGACACACCAACAAACAGACAGACAGACAGACAGACAGAAAGACAGACAGATAGACAGATGGATAGATGGATAGATGGATAGATAGATAGATAGATAGATAGATAGATAGATAGATAGATAGATAGATAGATAGATAGATAGATAGATAGATAGATAGATAGATAGATAGATAGATAGATAGATAGATAGATAGATAGATAGATAGATAGATGGATAGATATAGTAGAGATACAGTAGATAGACCGACAGACAGACAGACAGACAGACAGATAGATAGATAGATAGATAGACAGACAGACAGACAGACAGACAGACAGATAGATAGATAGATAGATAGATAGATAGATAGATAGATAGATAGATAGATAGATAGATAGATAGATAGATAGATAGATAGATAGATAGATAGATAGATAGATAGATAGATAGATAGATAGATAGATAGAGATACAGTAGATAGATCGACAGACAGACAGACAGATAGATAGATAGATAGATAGATAGATAGATAGATAGATAGATAGATAGATAGATAGATAGATAGATAGATAGATAGATAGATAGATAGATAGATAGATAGATAGATAGATAGATAGATAGATGGATAGATATAGTAGAGATACAGTAGATAGATCGACAGACAGACAGACAGACAGATAGATAGATAGATAGATAGATAGATAGATAGATAGATAGATAGATAGATAGATAGATAGATAGATAGATAGATAGATAGATATAGTAGAGATACAGTAGATAGATCGACAGACAGACAGACAGACAGAAAGACAGATAGATAGATAGATAGATAGATAGATAGATAGATAGATAGATAGATAGATAGATAGATAGATAGATAGATAGATAGATAGATAGATAGATAGATAGATAGATAGATAGATAGATAGATAGATAGATAGATAGATAGATAGATAGATAGGAGTTAACTATAGGTAAATCTCGAGAATGTTGCAGTCAGGACACAATCACAGTTCATTACACTCTCGTCGACTGCTTGAGATACAGCTAAAGACGTGAGCACCGCCTCCCTCATTAAACCCCTCTGTTCAGCTATTTTTAGATTTACGTTTTATTAATATGGCCAAACCACGCAACCAGTAAACAAAACAAAACCTAACCTCCAGACAAACTCAAACACTCATCAGAGAGTCTGCTCCTGTCCTGACCTCACGGTGAGTCAGAGCTGAAGTTCAGAAGTCCTTCTGTGATGACACAGCACATCTACCGTAACAACTCATCTGAGGAGCACAGACACCTTACGTGACAGCACCGCACACACAAACACACACCGTTTATACAGAGGTAATTAAAAGATTCTTGTCCAAAGGTATATTACGTTTCTCCACCAAGGAATCTGACCTCTATCCAGCGTGCACTACAAACTCCAGCCAATCACCTTTCTTCACTGTCATTTGCTCTCAGACATTATCACAGGGAAAGAATGCATGCATGGAGTTATTGCTTTCTGTCAGCCACTCGCTTTCGTTTCTTTCCTTTACAAGAACATTTACCGGGTCAATCGCAGAAGTAGGATGTTTTATGGAACTGTTTTGTATTTTTCTATTTATCTGACCTTTGCATTCAGTGTTTTATTTACGGCTCATAATTCGGGTTCAGGGTTTGTTTGTGTGGCGAAGTGTGGAGGAATAAAAACGAGTCATATCTCAACACCTTGACAACCACATATTAAAATCTTAACAACCTATTACAACACCCTAGAGTTGAGTCTGCAAACTTTGCTCCACTCACATCTTTTATGCTATTTGGTTTGCTATAAGTCAATATGGCGACCTTTTCTCTTCTTCTTGCATTTGGTCCTGTAATTGTGGTTCAAAAAAAAAAAAAATTGGATGCTGGTCCCTCACCTTAAAATAGGCAACAAATAATTACTATCTAGACTTCATTTTCTGAAGAAAGCGTTAATGGTGCCTGCCTGTGCAAAACTCATCACCTCAATGCTAGGGTTTTCTGGGTGGTTGCATACTGGCTCAAGTCAAAAGAGCCCACCCACCTCGGGTCACTCCAGTGTAAATCTTTTTTTTTCTCTCTCGCATGTTTTATTGTCTGCCAGGCCAAGGTCTGATTGCTTAGATAAAATAGCTCCTCTACAAGGGGCCATTTGATGCAATGAAATTAACCTCAGGTGCGAAACTTGGTAAAGGTTTTAGCACTTGCTATATGTGATGTGAACACACACACAGACACACACACACACACAAATCATGGACTTGATTCGAACAGGTTAAAGGAGTAGTTCAGTTTAAAAAAAAAATCTTTTGCTGATAATTTACTCACCCCCATGTCATCCAAGATGTCCATGTCTTTCTTTCTTCAGTCGAAAAGAAATTAAGGTTTTTGATGAAAACATTCCAGGATTTTCTCCATATAATGGACTTCAATGGGGTCCAAATGGTTCAATGTCCAAATGAGAGTTTCAGTACAGCTTCAAAGGGCTTTAAACGACACCAGATGAGGAATAAGGGTCTTATCTAGGACCCTTCGAGTCATGACTCGAAAAAAGATTTGTTCATTTTGATGAACGAGTCCGAACAGGAGAGTCACGAACGCGCATCACAGAACAGAGCAAGACGAGCATTTGTGCTTATAAAACTTGAACTTTTTTATTTATTTTTGAAATTATTATTTTGAAATGATCGTTTCGCTAGATAAGATTCTTTTTCATCGTCTGGAAAGCTTTTTGAAGCTGCACTGAAACTCTCATTTGGACCTTAAATCGTTTGGTTCCCATTGAAGTCCATTATATGGAGAAAATCCTGGAATGTTTTCATCAAAAACCTTAATTTCTTTTCGACTGAAGAATGAAAGACGTGGACATCTTGGATGACATGGGGGTGAGTAAATTATCAGCAAAAGTTTTTTTTTTAAATTATTATTCAAGCTTTTGACATTGACAGGGTTTAGACAAAGTTGGCCAGTCTGAGCAAAGACAGATTTCCCAGAAGGCTATTCTCCACAGAATACACACTAAAGTAAATTATCACAATATATATCACAGGTAATTACCACACAAGAAGGGGGGCGGGGGAGAAAAAAAATAATAATAAAATAATAATAATGGCCCTGAAAAAAATAGTCACACTAGTGCTCCTCGAGGTCAAAAATGACCGCATTGGAAATGAATAGGAGACGAATTTCACCTAGTGAAAACTTTTGGCGCTGCGGCCAAATAAAATCTTACTGAAAGTACATTTTTGAGATACCAGGTTCACATTTTGAAACGCAACTTGATTAGATTTCTGGCTTTGATTTTCTCATTGTTTTAGAGTAAAACACATTTTTAAAAATATATATTTCATATAAAAATTGAAAATAGTATTTTTGCTAATTTTTCATAACAATCAACGTAAAATTCGGTAACTGTATTTAAGTTCACTTTTTAAAACTTTTTTCACTTCAGCAATAATCTGCCACGAGCCGACTTTGAAAAGAGATCAAACTTAAGTCTGTTCTCTAAAGCATTCAAGATTTACCACAGTTTAAGTTAGAAATTTAATTAAGGTCTATACTCATAAAGTGAATAAATAGATTATAAATACAGCGTAAATATAATTTAGTACCATAAAATCCCCTAAAAATACAAAATATTAAATAAAAAAACATCATAGTGCACTAATTTCATTGAAATAAAGAAAAATGATTTCGGTCATTTTTTACCGACACTCGAATAGCAACAGATGATTAAATAAAATGAAATGCAATGAGTGTGTACATATAGAGTTTTTATTTTTATTTTATGTTTTTGGTTTGTTGTCTTCCAGGCCAAGGTCAAGGTGGCATTAGTATAATGCAATGAAAAAAATAACATAAAATAATGACACTTACCTCAGCAAAAAAAAACCCTAATGATTCAAAAACACTGATTGCCATGAAGGAATGTGAGCACATATAGTATCCACTGAGCTTAAAATATGCATGTCCCATATAGTGGTTTTTGGAAGAGCACAGCTTCATCCAGAAGTGCAGTGGACCTGAACACAAGAAACACAGCTTCGCATCAAACATCTCAACCGAATCATGCACTCAGGGAGATGGGATCTAATGGTTATAAGCTCCTGAGATCTTAACTTACAGTTATAGGTGTATTCGAACATTGAGGTGGTTTCACGTTGCTTTGTATTAAAAGTGTCTGCAGAACGTCACTGAACTCACATCCACACACACCGAGGACCAGTCTGAACACGCAGCACTCGAACAGATTTGTTGTAAAACAGTGGCTCTTTATTTTCCCTCTTTAAAACAGCGGATGAAGTGGGGAATTCAGGGGAGGAGGTGTGCTTGGGTAATTGCCGCTGCTCTGCTGCCGATCATACGCTGGGCTTCTTAACGTGTGAGAGCAGCGTGGAATGTGGGAACGGAAAAAGAGGAAGACAGGGGTCTTACCGCGTCGTCGTGGTGGTCTGACCTTGGCCCCCGCCGGAGGCCAAACACTGTCAGGGTCCTCCATTTCAAATCAATCCACAAAATATACCATTTCGGTGCTTCGTGTCTCTGAATGGGTGAATGATGTTTGAGATGCGTTTAGCTAGGAAACAACAGAGTATGAAAAGGAAGGTCAATCTTTTCCCTGCCATCACATTGAGCTGAATGACTTTTTTGAAAGGAGTGCAACAAGCTGTCTTCAGATTGGCATGTCAAATTCGGCTTCACCTCGTCTCTTTGGTCATTTGTCTGGGAGGACAACTAACGGATGGAGGAAGAGGAGAAGAAGCAGGCGATGGTGAAATCTGTGCGATTTCTGCGTTTCATCTGAGCTCAACCTGCAGTCCTGACAGCACTGTGCCCAGGGGTGAGGAGCTGGAGAAAACAAAGGATTATCTGGAGGGAAACCTGAGGGAGAAAGTGTTTTTCATCAGTTCACTTTCAGTTGTCAAATTGTCAACATCACAGAACTTTGACTGTTGCATAAATAATAATGCCGGAAGATCAATATAAAAATGTGCAGTGCAATAAAATAAAGCAATGCGGTAAAATAAAAATGCAATGAAATATAAAATGAATCAATCCAATGCTATACAAATATAAAAAAAAAAACAGTGCAAAAATAAAACAATGCAATGCAATACACAAATGAAACGACACAAACATTAACAATGCAATGCAGTGTAATAAGATAAAATGCAATGCAATACAAAAATAAAAAAAATCGTTACAATGCAATAAAATAAAACAAAATTATGCAAAGCAATAAAATTAAAACACTGTAATAGAATGCAATGCAAATCATATAAAATCACCATTTGGTTCCGAGTTTTGGATGTCGCTCTGATGCATCAATGCATAATGACATTCCCATTATTATTTAACCCCTTAACTGTCACCGTCCCGGTACCGGGACGCCTAACTTTACTTCACTATATTTCTATTAAATCCTAATCTAATTATGACAAATTATATATTTTTGGAAAGGTCTAAGACTTCTAATTAAATATTCGACCCCTGTTTTGTGTTAAAAATTATGTAGGAAGAGTAATTGATGAATTTATGACAAGAGTGCACCTAAGAAAATCTGCATCATAACAGGAGGTCTGACCTTTGTCACAAAAAGTTGATGCACCCACTTTTAATCATTAAAACTTCTGTTTTTATGCTAAAAGTTCATAATAAAACATATAATCTAGTATTTTTCAATAAAAATAAAATTATCCTCTAAAAATGATAATATATATGTATATATTATCCTCTAAAATATAATAATATTTTTATCGCCTTTTTTTATTATATCACACATTTTAGTAGTTATCATAAATTAGGTATCATTTGAAAGCTTATAAACTCAGAATTCATCCTGTGAAAACCATTTTATAATTGAACGTTGCGTTACCATAGAAACGGTACTTATTTTATGAGGCTCCTCCCCTTTTGGGCATCCTTATTTTTCATAATTTATGATCAAAACCTTTATTAATCTTGACAAAACACATATTGTCAGAAAGGTCTGAGTCTGAAGGTTCCAAATTTTGTGACAAAATTGATATTTGGACAGAAATGTATTAATTTGTTAAGGCAGAATGTACACAACTAAAATCAATGGAATTCAATGGCACCCGGTGGCTATTTTTGGTACTACGCCTAAACAAAATCTCATGGGAACTTCAATTTTTGTGATATCAACTTCAAATTTGGAACATAACTTGGTTAGATTTATGGCTTTGATTTTTATAGTAATTTTAGAGTAAAAATATTTTGTAAAATATATATTTTATAAAAAAATAAAAAATATACAGTACAGTATATTTGATTTACTGTGAATTAAAACTTCCATAACTTTTTCATACTTTCATTTTTTGAAGTGTTTTCAGCAATAATCTGCTGAGTGTTTTCTTTAAAACAAGACCAAACTTGGGTACAGTATATATTCCAAGGCATTCTTAAATTACAACCATTTAAGTGTGAATAGAGCATTTAACCCCCATTCTCAAAAAGGGGGGGTGACAGTTAAATTTGTCATTATATTTTTCAATATAATTATATATTCAAGAAGACACATGCAAAACATAAAAATATATTCTGAGATACACATACACAGACATGGCAGTAAAATTTGAGTTGTGCTGCAGTGAATGTGTATCTCACTCAGTAGCACTTGCATGTTCTTGCACTAACTTTCCCCCGTTTACTAGCCACATTCCTTCATTTGTAGAAAAACGAAGCTCTCATCTCACTGTAAAAATGGCAATTAAAACAAAACACACACTAACAATCACAAACAGGTGTTTCATGGCTGCAAGTCTTGTAGAAATTTATAAGGCCCTTATAAACATCTTTGGCTCTTGTTGAGTTCACATGTGAATGGGGAGCTCTGGCTCTTTTTGATTAAGAGTGTGTGTGTGTGTGTGTGTGGTACAGGAATATTAGAGTCTGCCACACCCGGTGTAAGTGATCCACAATAACTGTTCACACACTTCGAGGCATTCATGAAATGTTGTTAAAAGCCCCCTCCCCATGATGCATAGCAGCTCCTCTGGAAGCCACAGGTTTGCCGCCAGCTTTTAAAAGAAAATTAGAGGAGTTTGGCTTTTTACAATTATATGAAAGCAATAAAGCGAACGGCCCAGAAGGGGCTGAGGAATTCATGAGTCAGTGAGGAGAGATAGAAAGAGTGAAAGAGAGTGCCATTCACCTACTGTAGATCAGACATTCTGCTAAACATCTCAAATAAAAGAAAGAACATTGGTTATTTATACACAATATTTAGGTATTTTACATTGCATACACCAATTGCAAAGATACAAACTAAAATTAGCATAGTGTTTTTCAGTGTTGCGTTTACTTTTTTGAACTGCAAACTGAGCACTTCTTTAGGACTCTTGTGATAAAGAAGTGTGCCTGTTACAGTACAGCATCCAAAAACGGTACATGCTGATAATATGAATGAAATAAAAGGCCACTTAAGCGTACTCATAGAGTCCACCATTTTTAAAGGGGCAGTGTAATGTCAAATTAAAAGTTCATCTTTAAAATGCATGTGAATTGATTGCATTTTAATTTTCTTCTATTGTGCTTTAAGAAGAGCACTTACAGTATTTCGATGTTGACTATCACACTAAAGCACAAGTGAAGTACTTCATTATAATTTTATTATTCAATACATTAAAAGTGAATCTATTTTAAAAGTACTGAATTACAAAGTCATGACTATAAATTTGTAATTACATATATTTTTAAAATGCATGACATACAATTTCAACATTAACATTAAAGTATATTTCAGTTTACGATAAACACACAGTCAAAGACAATTAATGACTTAATTTCAGCTAATTAAATTTAATATGAATTTTAAAGTTGTAGTTACAAGTGTCTGAAAACATTACTTTTAGTTCACACTTATATATTATTTTACTCAAAAGTATGCTGTTTATGTATACCTCTTTTAATTTGAAATGAAATGTGTGTTTTATGTTCTGATCTAAGTGGCTTCAACGAGCCCTCTCACACGCTGACGGAAAGGCCGTCCTGCATACCACAAATCACACGAGCCCCATGGGGTCAGAATTATCTTGTGACCTTAAGTATGGGTCGGATGTGATTGAGGACGACGAGCCATCGATCAGAGAATTCAGGAGTCATTTAGCTGAAGTAATAATGGTTCATTTCTCATCCTTGTGTTACCGCACAATACTGTCTGAGTGCCTGTTATTGGTTAATGACACCCCTGAGACTCTTCCATCCTTCCAACAGATTAAAGTGTTTGTGTGTGTGTGTCAGTGGCTCTATTGAAGTGTGTGTCTACTTAACACTGGCTCTGTTTGGAATGCAGCAGTAGCTTAGTGCATATACTGCGCAGTACATACTGCATACTTCCACAATCATATAAATTAAAAAAACAAAAAATAACCCTTTTCCCGCCAATTTTTTTTAAATTGCCAGCGGCAGCATTATTGATCATTTTCACAAAACTTTAATGACCCCCCAGAATATGTTGCTGTATGAATATCTGAACATACAATATATCAAAAGGATGAACATCATACTGATCATACTGATACTGATGATACTTATCAACACTTGAATGTGGGTACGTTTCATTAAAAAAGCAACGTTTTGAACAGAAAGCTGAGAAAATTGCATATTTGGGAGATAAACTCTTAAAAAGGGTTCATTGGGGTTCTATATATGAAGCATGGGTTCTTTCCTCAACTCCAAAGAACCTTTTATGCTAAAAAAGGTTCTATAATGACAAGAAAGAACCCTTTTGGCACAAAGGTTCTTTATAGGCTATTATTCATTCATATTATTCAAAATGTATAATTAAATTATTGTTTATTAAACTTTTGTAGTTACTTATTATCACAATTTAATCATGCTGATTTTTGAAGGAGAAAAACTGAAATGGTACTCTTCGTGTGATATTGATTACATAAAATTATATAAATATATACATTTTCTAAGCCCCATATCTTGAATTTTGTGATCATTCACATGCATTCATAAGGTCTTGATGTTTGTCAATAATATGAAATATTTCATCTGAAAAGGACCACAAAAAAAAGATAATGAATGAACCCAAAAGTTTCCATATAGAACCTTTTTCCTGGTTACAAAGAACCCTAAAAGGTTTTTTATTATTGAACCCTTAAAAAGGCTTCTGTATAGAACCTTTTAGGGGTTCCAAATACGTAGTGCTGAAAGAACCTTGTAACATTCTATATAGAACATTTTCTTCTAAGAGTAGATTGAGTCCATTAAAACATTTTATTCGGTAACGGTAGGCAGTTTTAAATTATATGCAGTTTAATGTTTGGCGATCGCGTTAGCTTGCATGCTTCTATAGTTGCGTCCCAATTCAGAGGCGGCGTCCTTCGAAGGTCACTACGGTCGGACTGAGGGTTGTTTAATGGGACGGTCAAGGCTACGATGGACTGTTCTAGTCGCCTAGCTCCTCAAGTAACAAGTAACGTTTGCACTACACTTTTTATATTAAAACGTGTCCTGTGTGAATCGGCCCTTACTCTGACTTTGCAGTATGAATGTAGTGCAAAGAATGACAATTTTTGAATCTATGATATTTTATGTTAACACAAAGTTGGGTTCAAAATTTTGCCATTTTTATTTATGCTAACTGAATGCCAATGGCTGAATTAAACATGCAACCTTATCATCAGGTTATGTGACAGCAATGTAGCATACTAATTAGTATATATTAGTATAATGCATCTTTAAACATTTAGGACTAAACTCGAACTAATAAAAAAGTAGGATATAGTAATTTATTGTGTCCTGGTTATATATTGCAGATTTAGACATGTTTAGTAGGTCATGCATACTGTGCACAATGCACACTGCAAAATTAGCATGAGTAGTATGCCAAAGGAAACATGTTTTCAAAGGGTCAAACATGAACGACTCATTAGGACAATTACTTGCGGTGTTCCTCTGGGACTGAACTGCCGTTGGGTTGTTTTTTTTCTTTAGCCTACATGAACAGGTGAATTTTGAATTGACACTCCATCACCAAACAGAAAATAGTATATATATATATATATATATATATATAGAGAGAGAGAGAGAGAGAGAGAGAAAGAGAGAAAGAGTGAGAGTGAGTTCACGTAAACATAATTTAGTATTTTGTGGAACATTATCATATTACTAGTCTAATCTGAATATGTAATTATGGTGAACATGATGTTCCGTCTGAATTTGAAAAAATTCCAAAAGGCGGAACACTGTTTGAACTGTAATCAGATCGTGGGTTTATTTCCTATTCCATTAACTCCTTTGAATCTTTGTGGAATTCCATTATTCAGACAGATTTTGATCTCCTGACCTGATCTGGTGCTCTCCTGATTGACCTCTGCACCTCCTTTCCTACGACTCTGATCCTTTCATTCTTGTCTTCTCATTAGAGCCGGCAGCACACATCACAGCCCATGACCTGAGCGGGTCAGGATTAAACTGTAATGTGGATGTGCATGCAACGATACTACGGTTAGACAAGGATTAGCTCAAGTTAGCACATACACTGATATATTTTAGCTTGAATATCACAGTGTTCTCACAGTAATGGTTGGGGGCAAATCTGTTAAATGATTCATGACGGGGTGGAGCGGTAAAGGCGGGCCGGTGGTAATGAAATCTACTGAGACTCCAGTTGCAAATCTGATCCAAATAAACTGACTGTAAAAAAAAAAAAAAAACACAAGAAAATTTGAGATTGTTAGATAGTGATGCAAAAAAGAGAAAAGGAAAAAAAATGTAAAGAACATTTACAGGCAAGATAAATTAAAATGTTTAAACCATGCAAAGAATTAACAAAGGTGTATTATGGTATAGTTACACTTAAAAAGCTTCATTAGTCAAACCGACAAAAAATAGAAAATTCAAACCTAAAGTTAGTAAAAAAAAAAAAAAAAAAAAAAACATTAACACTTAAAATATAAAAAAGAAAGATTAAACTTATTAGTAAAATTTAAAAGCATTATTATTAAAAACTGATTTTTGGAAAATATAATGAAAAGTAATACCTTTATAATAATTAAAAAATTAAAATTAGTAAAAAATCTGTTCTCACAGATTTAACACCTAAAAAAATTAATACTTAAAATATAAAAAAAGAAAGATTAAACTTATTACTAAAATTAAAAAGCATAATTATTAAAAACAGATTTTTGGAAAATATAATACCTTTACAATAATTAAAAAATAAAAATTAGTAAAAAAAATCTCACAATGCTATTAGAAAAAGAAAAAAATATATATTCAGAAATGAATTCCTTTAAAGCATGCACAAATAAAAATCATTTTAAAATCATAAAATAAAATAATAAAGTAAAATAATGAAAGCTCTTAAAAAATTGGTTAGTAAAATAAAAAAAATGTCTTAACAAAAACAAACAATAAAAAAACTAGAAAATGAATACCCCTGAAACGTATGGAAAAAAAGAAGAAATAGAGAAAAAAAAATATTAGTAATGATATAAAAAAAAAAACAGAGCTCCTGAAATAATTCAGAATGAAGCTGCAATAATCAAGTGTTTTGTGTGTGTATTTAAAGTGGTTGAGTGGCAGGCTCGAGTACATTCCCCAGTTGATTTAGTGTAGTTAAGATCAGATGGAATGTGTCAAAGCCAAAAGCTCTAGTTTAATCTCGCTGGCCTCCCCTTCCTCTGACAACACAAGCTGACATCTGACTGGCAGTGGGAGTAAAAGAGATCCGGGGTGAACGAGAGTCAAACCGACAGGAAGAATGATAAGGTGATCTACAAAACATCAAAGGAGGACTCCGAGAGACGAACAGATGCATTAAAAAGCGACGAGACATTTAATGGTGTTCAGAAGCTTTTCTTTATTGGCCCGAAGATTAGAGTCACAGAATGTGTGTAAAAGTTGGTGTGTGTTTTATTCAGTAAAAACCGAGAAACAAAGCATGCAATCAACAATCGCTCCTTTCAAATTCATTCAAATAAACTCCAACTCATCTAATAAACTACGGTATACAGCAAAAAAAAAAAAACTTTTCCATAAGTGAGTACAAACGAACAATGGCTGTCTGTCTCTAAACCTAAAGCATTTTGGAGTGTCAGTTGAATTATACATGTAAATGTTTTGAACACACACACACACACACAACAATGGCCAAAAAGCTGTTGCTGTTGTAGGCAGATATTAAGAACCAACTTTATAATTTCTGTTAGTTTTTAGAACATATCCATTAGTAATTCAGAGTAAACTGAATCATGTCACACTTCACCCCAGCATTTAAATATATTTTTTTTAAAACAAAATGTTGTTGTTTAATTTGTTTTTGACAATTGTGTACATTTCTCCCCATGTTCTCAATACTGTACAACAAACCAGTCAAATTCCGAATGAAATTAATTTGAATTATTCTCAAGTTCATATTTTTAATTTACTGTTTTACAGTTAAAATATATAAATGTTTTTATTTTTTATTTTGTATAAATCAGCCTAAAATACGCATCATATATATATATATATATATATATGAAGCCTATTTCATATATGAATATATCTGCATGTGTGTTAGTTTTTTTTCTGGTGTGTGTGTGTGTGTGTGTTAGAATGAAATACGACCTGGACATGTTCTTGACAGGTTTTGGGAGATTCACCCAAACATGTCATGGCCTCGGGATGTGAGAGCATGTGTGTGTGGATGTGCATATGTGTGTAATACAATAGCATTTTGAAGAAAAAAAAGAAGAAAAGCAAAGCAACAGCATACAGATTCAACACATTAAGACTTGAGCAAGACTCCCATGAAAACCCCTTTTATAGCTGTTCTATATTAAAACTTGCGTCTTAAAATGTAACAAACCCCTTCCCATTAATTCCAACAGCAAAATTAGGGTGGTTGGAAAAACCAAGAAAAGAAATGTCACTATAGAACAGCAAAAACGCGAATAAACAGATTCGCATCTAAGGGTCAGAGCTCTCGAACAAGAATGCAAAATGACCCATGCGGGGTTAAACAGCGCTCTAAACACACAGCTAAAAGGCAAAAGCTAAAACAACACTCGTTCCTCTATGTAAACATGTTCTTATACTTGTGCCATCTGTAATGTTACCTTCCTCTTCAGTGCTGAATGGCAAGTGTACAACATGCATCTCTGGTCTGACTCTGCATGCATCACATAGGACATTTACACATGCCACATGAAGATATTTCATTCCAGTCTGTTTGGGCACATTGTTTCCTCTCCTAATCTGCTGAAATAAAGCTCTGTGACAGCATAGGTCAATTCAAAGTGCACGTAAGAAAAAGAAAATTACATAAAGGAAAAAAGCAGAAAGGTGGAGCACTTGTGCTTCTTGCAAAAAGAAAGAATGCTTGGCTGCATAAAAGAAGCTGTTTTTTATTAGTTGCCACAGAACAACTCAACTATAGTTAAGCTAACGATTTAAGCAAAACCGATGAAGTATCACACATTATTTTATGCAACCAGGCACCCAAGTAAGCTGACGGAGGTCTGTAACCTGTGTCAGACGGTCGGGTTAGACTGTGAGAGAAATGAAGCTGTTATATCTCTGAATGTTCCTCTTGAGGATCTCAGAGCAGGGCCCGAGGACACGCTCAAAACGTGGCCGGTCCAGCTTCACACACTTGAGCGGACCCCTGGCCACTACTGTGGCTGCACGGGGTCTGTTCAGCAGCAGGGCTATCTCACCTGCACAAATACAACACACACACACACGTTAGCTTAATGACTGGATTTAAAACTGATAAATAAATTTTGATTTTTATATACTCTGACACTCAAAACTCACTCAAAATTAACTGATACTAGGTTGTCAAAATAATTCACATATGTATTTCGCCATCAGGTCTGGTGTCCCACAGGGGTCTGTTTTGGTACCGCTTACATTTACATTTACATCAACAGCTATTCAGTACTTAGCAACCTGATCCTTCCTAATGAACTAATGTGTGAACTATGCCGCCACACTGAGGTTAGCCGATTACAACAAAAGGGCATTTACATTCTGTATTGCAGTCTTAAAGGGATACTCCACTTTTTTTTTGGAAACGGGCTCATTTTACAACTCCCTCAGGGTTAAACATTTGGGTTTTACCGTTTTCGAATGCATTCAGCCGATTTTCTGATTTTTAGAAGAATGTCAGTAACCAGAGAGTTTCTGGTCTCATTGACTTCTATAGTAGGAAAAAAATATACTATGGAAGTCAATGAGAGCAGAAACTGTCTGGTTACTGACATTCTTCTAAATATCAGGAAATCGTCTGAATGGATTCGAAAACGGTAAAAACTCAACTGTTTAACTCTGGGGGAGTGGTAAAATGAGCCTATTTCCAAAAAAAAAAGAAAAAAAGTGGAATATCCCTTTAAAGGTAGGCTACAGAGGCAAAAACAGTCAGATAGTGAGAGAGTAAATGGTCATAAAAAGCTAAATAATGACTGTTTGCGCAAGAACATTGAGCTATATGTAGATATATTTATACAAACGTGTAGATTATGAAAATCTAAATACAACAATACACTATTCTACTAAAATGTTTGAAAAAGACTTTTACAACACTTTTACATTTTATATTCTGGAAAATAAATCCAATCAATAAATAATGTATCAATAATAATACGTTTAAGCCATTTAAATGGTTCTTTATTTCATTTTTTTAAATCTTAAAATACTGTATCCTAATCCACCTTACAATACAAAGGCCAGTAAATAATGAAGTCTTTTGTAGGTTTAAGCCACCCAACACTGGCATTTAGAGTTAGGGGCGGGACTATCTCTTTGGCCAACCAATGGCAGATGGGAGATTGTTCAGAGAACATGTTTAAAACAATCATTATTTTTAGCATTTTTGTTTGGTGACATTAGCTGTGCAGAAACGCCTCATCTTTAAGCAGTTAAAAATTCACTGCCTTTGCTGCGTGCTAATAACATACAGTAAACACAACCCTTAACTTAACACAACAGTTAACTTAAACGGTTATAAAACAAAGAGCAGTAGCTCTCAATATAATGTAAATATGACTATATTCACTGCGTAGAGTGCCAATCTGAAGATCAGTATGCCTGTGGTGCAGCAGTGTAAACCACACTGACAGTAAACAAGCACACAGATCTACATTCTGCAAGCTCTGCACATGACGCACTGCCACCTGTTAGGAAAACTACTCTTCCTGTCTGGCTCAGGCACTTCTGTTCTGTTATTTACAAGACTTTGGCACAAAGCTGCAGGCTCGGCGATCCTTACAACACTCACCGAAGTAGTCAGATGGACCCAGGCGGCCCACTTCGACATATTCCTCATTATCGGACCTGCGCTGCAGAACAGATGCTGTACCCTGGGAAGAGAAGGAGAGATGCGGATTTAATGAGGAGGTAAAAAAGTACAAAAAGAGGAGCAGAGGGAGGGGAGAAAAGCCTAGCTCACGGTGTCGCCGAGTTTGAGACGTGTCAAAAGGATTAGTGCTTTATATCCCTGCAGGTGTACGGGGTTTAGACAACTCTGCATGCTCGCAACACACACAAGTACGTCATGGACTGACACATGCAAGCACACCTGGGCCTGTCAGTGTTGAGATTTTTCTACAGTGCATGCGGCGCCCCACACTGCAATGCAAAAACTCATTTAGAAAGATAAACAAGGAGACAGGCAAACGGTCTGTCACATTTGTCATATCAAGGACAAACACTACCCACAATACAACAGTAAAACGAGGAAGGCTGACAGGACAGGGCTTCGCTCTATTCATAGTCACTTTACAGAAGTTGAAAAGACGAATAGCTGTTAATCCGTACAAAATATACAAAAAATGCAAGTCGAATGAATGTTAACTACAATACCCTCTTTCATTACTCTCCTGACTGTGAGTAAACTCGTATCCTGTGAGCAAATGTGGGGGTTGGAAGCAGGTTAGAAGGTCATCTACAGGCTCCATTGCTTGGTCACTTAGGCCTTTGCATGTAAACGGTAACAATTTGTAAAAAGAAAAGCAATATGGACTACTTTTTAAACATAACTGATGAATTTTATGATTTAATGACGTTACATACCAATTCTGCTGATGCAACCATATCTTAGATAGCAGCACTAGTTATTAAAGCTATTCCATAAACATCTAATAAAAAATAAATTAACAAGCCGTCACTAAGAGAGACCACATACAGTGAGAAGAGGCCCAAACCTTGAGGGATGCCAGACTTGACCTGTTTGCTCTCAAAGGAGTTGTTGTCTTCACTCAAACTGTTAGCGGACACTGACATATGATTTGAGCCAGTTCTAATCCACAGTACTTGTCGAAGTAGTCAATACCCATGGCTATGTCTCGCATGTAGCACTACTGGATCTCTTTGGAGCTTTCAACACACAGTTGACCCCATTGACCTTAACATCCTGGTAGAAGACTTGAAAATCACAGGTCAAGTATGAAAATCAAGGGTCAAGGATAGTGTCCATCAAAGTTGTGTACTGGAGTTAATACTAGTATCGTTGTAACACTGTGTTAACTTCCACTGCTACACTGATGAAAAGCAATTATACAGTACATCAACAACAAGACTAAAAGCTTATTTTGTAATGTTTGCTGCAACTGAAGATTTATTTAGGTGTTAATATGTGATATCATTGATTTTTTTTTAAAACTTATAACATCTCAGGCATTGCATAACAACAGCCTTGCAACCACCTAAACACTCTAGCAACGACATTTAGTAGAAGGTGCTAAAAATATAGAACTATAGCAACACCCTAGCAACCACCCATAACACTTTAGCAAACACAGCAGGGTGCTAAAACCACTTAAAACACCTTCGAAAGTGCACATCAACACCATTGCGACTGCATAACAAGGTGTTAAAATCACTTAGCAAAACCCTAGCAACCACCCAAAAGACTCTAGCAAATACATAGCAAGGTGCTAAAATCACATAGCAAACACACTACAGCAACTGCATAGCAACAACCGACTATAAGTCTCCAGCAACCACATTACAAGGCTATAAAATCACTTAAAACACTTTAAAACATTCATAACAACACCCTAAAAACACTGAACGGCGTAGCAACGACATAGCAACAACCCATAATGTTCCAACAACCACATAAGAAGGTGATAAAACTACTTGGAACAGAAGCAGTTAAACATTGTATAACACCACCCAGGCAATCAAATCAAGTGCCAAAACCACTCAGAACACTTTTGGAATTGCATAGCAACACCCTAGAAACCACAAATAACAATAACTACCAAATAACTACTTAAAACATTACTAAAAAAACACTTGGAAATTGCATAGCAACACCATAGAAACCACAAATAACAATAACTACCAAATAACTACTTAAAGCATTGCTAAAAAACACTTGGCAACACCCTAGAAACCACAAATAACAATAACTACTTAAAACATTGCTAAAAACACTTGGAAATTGCATAGCAACACCCTAGAAACCGCAAATAACAATAACTACCAAATAACTACTTAAAGCATTGATAAAAAACACTTGGCAACACCATAGAAACCACAAATAACAATAACTACCAAATAACTACTTAAAACATTAAAAAACAAAAAACAGATGGAAATTGCATAGCAACACCTTAGCAACCACATAAGTGCTAAAACCACTCAGGGCATTTAAGGAATTGCATAGCAACACCCTAGAAAACACATAACATTCTATCAACTACTTAAGGTGCAAAAGGAATAGAATTTCATAGCAGCACCTAGCAACCATCAATCTAGAAATTGCATAGCAACACCATAAGAAAGTACTAAACCCAATTAATATGATTACAATTTTGCAGCTAACTTACAAAGTGATATTGCCTATAAGACCACCTTAAAGATCTCCAAAAAGCCTTCAACAGTACTGTATGTCTCCTTCAATCTCAGGATGCATGCCTCTTCAAAGTACTGTTCGCACATCTGCTGATGGAGAGGCATTATGTTACAGAGCTCCACAGCTGTGGGACTGCGTTGCTGGCTGCCAATATGAATAATCAGACAAGCTGCCAATATCAAATTCAACATCTAGAATACAAACATTCCTGTTCAGTCAAGCATATAGCTAAGGTAACTCATGCATACAGGCTACCATTTTCACCTGAAGGCATCAAGCTCAATTGAAAATCGAAGAGTTTGGGTTAACCGAGATACCAATGTTGTTGACTTGCTGTTTACTCACGTTCAGTTAAGTCTGGAGCTGGCGTCTGGGCGGGCGGCTCTCCACCTCTCAGTCTCTTTTAGGAATACTAAACCATCTAATTTGCCTTGATGCATAAATACTAACGCATTTTATCCTCCACTTCTCCTGCATTGATGTGTGCTAATTAGGTATGCATATTTTTATGTCATTTCATGGGATAAAGTAGGCAGAACTATCGTTAACCTTTTATTTTCTCACGCTCTGTCTCTCATACCAACCACACAAACACTTTTTAATCTTATGTAAGTTACAAATGATTGATTAGGGTAGTTTGTGAAAAAGTTAAAACCAGAATGCACCGTGACAAGCGCTGAGTAACTAAAAAAAATGTCAATTATGAATAAATATTTCCTATACCGTTCAAAATGTTGGGGTCAGTAAGATTTTTTTTTCTCAAAGAAACAAATATTTTTATTTAGTAAAGTTGATCAAAAGTGACAGTGAAGACTTTTTACATTGTTACAAAAATGTCTATTTAATCAAATAAATTGTTTTTTTTCTATTTTCTAACCACTCTGGCCCAAATAGTGATATAAGGGCATGTTATATTTATACAGAAAAAATTAGCACAGTCTCGGGCTTGATATCCTGTATATGGGTTTCATCAATTATGGAAAGTCTGTAGCGCTCTGTTAAAAAGTCATAAAAAAGATCCAGAAAATTCTCAGCACAGCAGTAAGTCCTTTGACCAGCTCTTCCTTAAAAATACTTATGAATAACTTCAATGCGCAAAAGAGCTAACCCTGAGAGAAAATGTGGAAACGAGTCAGAACATTGCATTTTTAATACGTCAGGGATGGCTTTCATCTCATACTGATTTGAATGTGCCTATAATTATGTGGTATATAATGACAGATTTCACTTTTTCTTTAAAAAAGCTCTTTGGCCAAGTTTTAAGCTTTGAATGTTTCGGTGTGACCCTAGTGGATCAGTGTTCTGGTATTAGCAGGATCTTGGCTTGGGACGTGCTCTCCAGAGGTATGACATCATGGGGATGCCCTGGAGCTGTTGGTTTTGCATTACTATCAAATTAAAAGTCTCACAATGGGCAACAAATTGTATCAGCATCTGTGGGAAACCCAGGGAGTGAGGGGGAGAAATGTTAAACACAAACAACACCCAAATGCAAACAATTTAGCAGAGTTGTCTAATTGGTCATCTGCTCTCACACGATTAAGACAGTCTGACAGCAGCTGTATGGGTAATAAACCACACCACGAATCATCACATTCAGCACGGCCCAAATTAAGATGATGGAACGCTATACACTGTGAAATCGGTTAATGCGTGACGCATCAAATCATAGTTGACCTGTGACTCAATCTAACAAACAACAAATGTGTCTCAAACCAGGGTTATTATAGTTAAGCAAAACTAAAACCATATGCAACTATTTAAAATAAACATTAACTGAAATAAAATATCAAATACAAACTTTGAACTAGCTGCAAAGTCTACATTTCTTATTTTCATTTTAATCTCATCACTTGATGTCACTAAAATAACTGTCTCTCTCTCTCTCTCTTATAAGGATGACACACATTAATCAACATTTCTGCCAGTGTAAGCCTAAAAATAAACTAAACTAAAACTGAAATAAAAATTAAAACATCATACACATAAAAATAATGATACTAAAATAACATAGTCTCATCCACAGGGGCAGATTATGTTAACCTGTGAGAGACAAAAAAAATCTTCAAATTGTGTGTAAATTGAAGAACTCTAACCCTAACGGTATCTTGTCAAGACAAAGATGAAGCTAAAAGCAAAAACTATGGGACCAGAGCTGGACGACGACACCCACACAGCTCTTCCTTCCCTCCCAAGCCTGTGTCAGTAAAGCCGTCCCTCTGGTTCCCTCGCTCAGGTCTGGAGTCTGGGCCTGACCCTGTGTGAAAGTCTGCAGCCTACATTCCATCACTGAACCGCTGGCCACCCCGTGCTGGGAATCAGGCAGAGACGGGAGGAAGAGAGAGAGACAAACAAGCAGCGAGACAGAACCATGTCTCACGCTAAAGTCCTCTTCATTTATTTTTATCTGTCTCTCTTTTATCTGCTATTCTCTGACCCAGATCAACACAAGTTGATGGAAATGCAAACTGGGGTAAGGATGAGCAAAACAAATTTAAAAAAGCATGGAACAAATTGAACACAATATAAAATAGAGTAAAATAGCTGAATAAAGGGAGCAAAGGAAAGTAGAACAGAGCAAAATAAATAAATAAATAAACAGAGTACATGACAGAATTAATCATTTTTGTTCGTACATTGTTCACAGTGAAGTAATTGTATTACTCGCTGTGTATTCTTATAATGCAGTTTTGTAAACTGCACAGTATACTGAGTGAAACGTCGTTTCGTTCCATTGTATACGGCCAGAATGACAATAAACTCTAATCAAAATCTAAAACTTCAGAACGGAAAACAATAAGCACAAATGAGAGCTATACAGAATATATCTGAATAAACAGAACAGAATAGAACTCAGTAAAGAGAATAGAATGGAACAGAACATATGGAACATAGAATAGATTTCAATAGGACAGAGCTAAATATAACAGAGTAAACAGAATAGAACACATACAAAAGACTAAGACAGAGTATGACACATTAAAACTAGAATAGATCACTGTAAACAGAATAGAACACATACAATAGATTAGAACAGAATTGAATGGAATAGAAGAGAACAGAGTAAATAGAAGAGAACACATTACATTAGAATGGATTAGAACACAGAATTGTGCGAAAAAGAACAGAGTAAACAGAACAGAACACGTACAATAGAATAGAATGGAATAGAACAGAACAGAGTAAATAGAATAGAACACAATAGATTAGAACACAGAACACAGTAAACAGAATAGAACATACAACAGATACGGAAAAAACAGAACACTGTTCTATTCCACTCTATTTTGTGTTCTGTTTCGTTCGAATCTATTGAATGTGTTCCATTCTGTTTACTCTGTTCCATTCCGATCTATTCTGTTTTAATCGGTTATATGTTCTATTCTGTTAACAGTGTTCTGTTCCAGTAAACAGAACATGAAACATAAATTAGATTAGAACAGAATAGAAACAGAACGGAGCCAAATAGAACAAAGAAAAAAAAACATACAATAGATTAGAATAAAAGAGAACACAGAATTAACTGAAACAGTATCGTGGAAACGGAACCGAATACACACAATATATTGGAAAGGAATAAAAACAAGAGTGTGGAACAGCTGAATAAACAGAATAGAACACAATAGATTAGAACAAAACAGAACACAAAATAGATTAGATTAGAAGAAAAATGGAATTGTGCAGAGTGAATAGAAGAGAGGAGAATAAAACTGAGCGACCAAAATAGAACTCAAAAGGACACAATAAATTGATCAAAAGTGACAGTAAAGACATTTCAAACGTTACAAAAGATTTCATTTCAAATGCTGTTCTTTTGAACTTTCTAAGATAAAACGATTCAATTAAAAAAAAAAAAAAAGATTAAGCGGCACAACTGTTTTCAACATTGATAATAATAATAAATGTGCATTGAGCATCACGTCAGCATATTAATATGATTTTCGGTAGGATCAATAAAAGAACCCTATTCTTAAGACAAGAGTAATGATGCTGAAAATGCAGCTTTGACCATTCACTTGGAAACTAGATTTACAAGTGATTCGGTCTGCCTGTCTGAAGCCACACACACACACACACACACACCAGCAGGTTTCCTACACTCAGTCATTCGCACTCACACAGACTCAATCCTGGCGCACATCTCGTTCCATTGTTCAGCAATGAAGAACTAACCTTTCAGCAACACATGCGTGCACTTTATATGGCGCATCAATCTCAGATTTATACCATTTCCCAAAGAAACAATCCTTACAAAAGTCTTTTCCAAACGCACATACTTGTGACATCACCTGAGCATCACCAATCTCAAATCTACAATTAATCTAAATGACAGTAATGCAAAGTGTGATTTGGCTCCTCAACATCAGGAATGTTTCATCAAAATTATGGGCAGGCAAGCCAAAAATCAATTGAAATAGGATTTTTGTCAGACAGGCATAAATCATACAGTAAATCCATATATATATCCTCAACATGCTTTATGATTTGAGGAATCATTCATGTCCATAGCACAAATGGTACAGAATGAAGTTTAATAGTCAGTGTTAAGGGTCGGCGTAAATTCCTATCCCTAATTATAGGCAATAATCAGGTGGATGCGTGGAGAGCACGGCATCATGGGAGCACTCAACAGCCTGATTGTATTAGTACTGCAACCTTCACGGAGGAGAGCAGGAGAATGAAGAAAAGAGAGGCGCTGAACATATGAGACTTCCCCCCCTCCAGACTTCACAACATCTTCATAAATGTGGAGTTAATCAAAATATTGTTCAAAGATCTGGCAGAGGAGGAGAAGAATGCTGAATCAGCACCACCAGGGGTTACAGAACTGTAAATGTGTTTGGTGGTGTTGACAGCACAAAGCAAGAGTATCGGCTAACGCAAGAGAAAACTAGCAGGACTAGATGTGCATGCACACACACAACCAATATAAACTGATCTTCATTCAATACATTTCCATGCTTTTGTCAAGACACACTGACGATTGTCTGAAAACAACTTCAGAAAGTGAGAAAGTGCCGTTTGGTCTGTTTTGAGAGTGTGGAAAAAGTCGGATCGATGTGAAATCAAGCGAGAGTACCACAAATTAGATTTCCAAAAGTATTGGGAATCCAACAGATACAGGAAAACTTTCTTCGGTCAACACTGGATTGCATTGCCGTAAAAGTTACAATAGTGATTTAGTCTAGTGCGTGAGCACCTTTTGAAAGTGTCAGGCCAAAACGCTTGAAGCAACCTTGCCGTCTGTTCTCCTCTGGTCAACCTGGAGGAACTGGTACTCAAACGACTGCTATTCTGGCAACCACAAAAGTAGGATTGTTCTTCACTTGCTGGAGCGAACAAACATGCAGATGGTCATTTGCACACACACACACACACACCTCTGTTATGATGAAGAAATCATCTCCCGGTTCTCCCTGCACTACGATCTTCTCTCCATCGTCAGACTGCACAGGCTCCAGGGCATCGGCCACAGTCAACCTCTCCCACTTATCAAGGGATTCTGCAAGACACAAAAAGTGTGACGTTAATCTGGATCTAAATGGACCTGAACAACTTCACTTCAAGTTCAACCATTGAACTTTAATGTTATTAGGGGGTGTGAATCTTTGGGTGGACAGAGAATTGATTCAAATTACGATTTATAGGCTTCGATTTGATTCAGGAAAGATTTTTGCTAATTCGAAACAATTCAATTCGATCTGATTTAGAATGAGATTTGTTTTGGATTAATGATTCGACTGTATTTTTTTAAGTTTATTCATAGGATGATTTACAATTGCATCTACTAATGCGTCTTGGGTTAAAAAAACAAAACAAGAAAAAGACAAACTACTTAAAGTCCCGCTGTAGTCAAACATTTTTATTTTTATCATTTTTATCCCTGATAAAAATGATTTCATGGCTTAAAGTGGCTTGAATGTAACTCTACACCCTTGCCTCATTTAGTATACGCAGTTCTATGAATGCAAATTAGACCCGCCTCCACTCACTCACACCAGCTTAGAGATCCACTCGTTGACCTGATTGGATACAAGATCGTTTATGACGTCAGAAACACCAGTTTTTGAGACTGTCTTTGGTTCAATTATAAATTTACACATGGTTTGTCTTAAAAGCATATTAAAAACACAACATTGACATACACAATATTAAAACCTTGATTATCACCACAGGGGGACTTAGAGATTGTTCATTGCACCAAGCAACTGTAACGTAAACTCATTAAATACATGTACATACATACAGGCTACTTGGAACATAACGAGTGCAATGTGCCAATAAAACATTTTAGAGCTGAGTGCAAAGTTTTTATTTATTTCCATGAGTTTGCTTTGTGTGGAAAAAACAATAAAAAAATCCCTATTATTTCCAGTCACTAAACAAATGCAAATATCAAAATATTCCCTTATACATTCAGTTTCCTCAAGGTCTCATATGCAAATGAATACTCCTCAAATCTCACCCAAATAAACAATTATACCCATAAAATGGCAGAATTTTATCTAATAGAAAACTATGGTGAGTTTTTCATGCAATAAAAGAGTTTAATTCCAGTTTAATTAGTGCATGTGCAATAAGTTGGCATCTTTATCAATGGTTTGTGTGCATTCGAGGGCATGAATGATGCCACGTTACACCTACTGTACATTAATACACACATAAGTTATTTAATGTTTATATATTTTAAAATATTTAACCGATTCTTAACCAAAACATACAATTAAAGTTTAAATCCGTTTAAAGATTGATATACATATACATAGGCAGTCTCTGTAATCGAAAAGTTACACCTCTAAATGATACTACGATAACGTCATGGTGCAACAAAGCACCAATGCTTTGAAATGAAAGGCAGAGAAGTTAAAGTTCAATTTCCATCCATCCAAAAGTAACAAGCAGCCTAGACTGATATTTTTAGAGACAATTTTGGGGTAGCCGTGCTATTTTTCGTGTGCGATGGGCATCCGGTGGTCCGTGAGTGACCCGTGGGTGTGTCATCAGAGGCTCAGACTAATGCTTTCATAAATAAACGGACTAATCGGAAAGACACCGAGGCTTATCATGAACTTCCTGCAGAATGCGAAGACTGGATCTTGACCTAGAAGAGCTTCTGTTGCTCGTGGACTATTGAAGCCGTGAGAAAAGAAACCGCCAAAGCCATCATTCAATACCCACCACATTCCAGAAACACTTCCCACCTTCCAGCATCCATCACACGGGCGTACCACACACGAACACGACCACACTAAAACCCTCAGGCCTTCAGCCTGCGTTGATCCATCCTCCAGCTGCGAATAATAACCAACGCCTCTGCCCTTTGCTGTTTGCTCACTCTGTCATCCTTCATTTCCCATTATCCCATCAGAATGCATTTCCCATCATCCCAGTGCTGGACAGTAGCAGAAGATCATTCTCAGATTAGACCGTCATAATAGTGTTAACATTTAAATAGTTAAAAGGAGACGATGTGTGTGTGGCTTAGGTGTGTGTTTGTGTGTTGGGGCCAGCCTGTCTGCATGCCCCAGACTAATGGTCACTTTATCAGGCTGGCTAAGACATCCTCGCGCCCGGGCAGACGTCCACCTGCTTCAGGCGTAACATGAGCCGTCAGTGAGGGAAAAATCAACACCGCATGCTTCAACTAAGAAAAAAACAGTGTGTCGGTGTGCGTCTGTATTAGCACCTTACTCTTTTTAGGATATTGTAACATAGCATAGAAAAATTCAAAACTAAATCTTTCCGATAACGCACTAAAAAATGTAGGCTTTTGGTGATTTTCAATATTACTAATTTGAATTTTTTCAAAAAATGTTTACATTAAAATCCATACATTAAATAATAATAATAATAATAATATATATATATATATATATATATATATATATATATATATATATATGCATGTGTGTAAATGTTTAATTTATTGAATTGAATTTAATATTATATACAGTTTTTCTTTTTTTAATATTATAAATATTACATTGTTCATTTTTATATGTTTATTTATATGCATTAATATGACAATAAAGAGCAATATTTGTATACATACATTTTTACAAAAATATTTAATTTATGAAAATATCACATGGGGACTTCCGTGAACAATTGTGAAAGACAACGCAAAAGAAAATGTATATATACACACTCACTAAAGGATTATTAGAAACACCTGTTCAATTTCTCATTATTGCAATTATCTACTCAACCAATCGCATGACAGTTGCTTCAATGCATTTAGGGGTGTGGTCCTGGTCAAGGCAATCTCCTGAACTCCAAACTGAATGTCAGAAAGGGAAAGAAAGGTGATTTAAGCAATTTTGAGCGTGGCATGGTTGTTGGTGCCAGACGGGCCGGTCTGAGTATTTCACAATCTGCTCAGTTACTGGGATTTTCACACACAACCATTTCTAGGGTTTACAAAGAATGGTGTGAAAAGGGAAAAACATCCAGTATGCGGCAGTCCTGTGGGCGAAAATGCCTTGTTGATGCTAGAGGTCAGAGGAGAATGGCCCGACTGATTCAAGCTGATAGAAGAGCAACTTTGACTGAAATAACCATTCGTTACAACCGAGGTATGCAGCAAAGCATTTGTGAAGCCACAACACAAAACCTTGAGGCGGATGGGCTACAACAGCAGAAGACCCCACCGGGTACCACTCATCTCCACTACAAATAGGAAAAAGAGGTTATAATTTGCAAGAGATCACCAAAATTGGACAGTTGAAGACTGGAAAAATGTTGCCTGGTCTGATGAGTCTCGATTTCTGTTGAGACATTCAGATGGTAGAATTTCAGAATTTGGCGTAAACAGAATGAGAACATGGATCCATCATGCCTTGTTACCACAGTGCAGGCTGGTGGTGGTGGTGTAATGGTGTCGGGGATGTTTTCTTGGCAAACTTTAGGCCCCTTAGTGCCAATTTAAATGCCACGGCCTACCTGAGCATTGTTTCTGACCATGTCCATCCCTTTATGGCCACCATGTACCCATCCTCTGATGGCTCTTCCAGCAGGATAATGCACCATGTCACAAAGCTCAAATCATTTCAAATTGGTTTCTTGAACATGACAATGAGTTCTCTGTACTAAAATGGACCCCACAGTCACCAGATCTCAACCCAATAGAGCATCTTTGGGATGTGGTGGAACGGGAGCTTCGTGCCCTGGATGTGCATCCCACTAATCTCCAACAACTGCAAGATGCTATTCTATCAATATGGGCCAACATTTCTAAAGAATGCCTTCAGCACCTTGTTGAATCAATGCCATGTTCCTTTAGTGTTTATATATATAATTGTTTCATTTAAAAGCACCATTATGACAATAAAAATACATATTTGCTTATTGTTGCATATTATTTTTAATTAGGAAAAGACAGTATATTTATACATTTTTTAATATAATATTGAATGCTAAATATATTTAAATAAAATATTTCATTTTTAATTGCATTAATTTATTTATTTGTATCAATAAGACAAAAAACAGTAAAATTTGCATACATATATTTTTACTAAAACATTTAATATATGAAAATGTCATGATGGGACTTGTGTCAACAATCTTGAGTGACGATGCAAAAGAAAATTGATACGTGTGGTTTTTAAATCGATTTATCAAAACTGACACAACTCCTAAAAGAAGCAGTCACTTTTAATGTTCCACGAATTATCATGGATGAAATACATTTATTCCAATAGGAATCCGCACAACTAGAAATTTCGTATTGATGGCGAAAGATTTCCCCACACGGGTATAAGTTGGTCACGTGACTCACTGTGTTGACCAACAGAAAGCTGCTTGGTTGGAAAGTAAGGTGTTCTTCATACACTATTGACAATAGACAATGTCTGCTAATAGACCTTATTTCACTAAAGTGGATGCACTTTACCAGCCTTTTTGCAATGGATGCTTAATTCAGATAAGTTAATAAAACATCTCTATATTAACGCTCTCATACTCGTGGATCACAATTCTTAATTGTAAAATAAAAACGGATTATAATCGATTGAATATACGTATACTTCATAGTTCAGAATCTCCTATCCCTGAATCTGAA
This sequence comes from Pimephales promelas, assembly GCF_988280905.1. Taxonomy (NCBI): domain Eukaryota; kingdom Metazoa; phylum Chordata; class Actinopteri; order Cypriniformes; family Leuciscidae; genus Pimephales; species Pimephales promelas. The sequence continues at coordinate 12,732,689 of NC_142771.1, read as the reverse complement.
TGGTTGTTAGCACATTGTACAGTAAGTCAAAAGTGCATCACAAAGTTTCTATGATATTCTGATCACGTAACGTGGCGTAACGAGAGAATGTTAAAATATGACTTGTTTTTTGAGGCAGTTTTTTGCGCAAGACCTCACAAGTGTCAAGACCTCACAAACCATGGCAAAGACTTCACAAAACAGTACCGATTTCACCGCAATCTCAAAAGAATCTTACGCAAACAAAAACATGCCCCCCTCAAAGGCGAGAAGACGAGCAAAGAAAAGAGGTTTGAAGAGCGAGAGAGCTGGGTGTTTGAAGACAGGCCGTGACAGGGCTGTGAAACGGAGAACTCGGAGAGAAAGAAAAATAGAGGAAACCGAGAGGAGGAGTGTGTTTGTTCAGCCATTTAATAACCCCATTTAGAGCGACGAGTGACCTCAGGGTGCTGAGGGACGAGGGGTCACCGCAGAACTGACCATCTTAATGTTCCTCTTTCTCGCTCCTCTTTGTCTCTCTCTCACCAAACAAAACCGCTGGAATGCAAGTCTGAATCTGGCAGTGGTGTCTGTCAGTCAAAGCTACACCTTCAGCCTCATTTTTGGCCTTTGCTATTTGGTTGTTTGGAGATTATGAAAAAGCTCTAGAGTTCATTTACAAGTTTTTGGACACATAGAGTTGCTATTTGGTTGTTTGGAGATTATGAAAAAGCTCTTGAGTTCATTTACAAGTTTTTGGACACATAGAGTTCATTAAGTTTTGGACACATAGAGTTCATTTACAAAATTTTGGACACAGAGTTGATATTTAGTTGTTTGTAGATTATGAAAAAGCTCTTGAGTTCATTTACAAGTTCTTCATATCAGTGTTGTTAAATTTAAAACCCAAGCACATGATGGTTTTCTTGCGAACCAGAGATTAATTCTCTCTGGGGTTATAATTTATTTTAAGGTGAGGTAGTTACATTGTAATTCACTCTAATAAGTAATGAGTAATATTAATAACTACATGTACTTACTATAGAGTTACGTTTAGGGTTTGGTTTAGGGTTAGTTACTTGTAGTTATGCATCATTTACTGTTATTACTATAGTAAGCACATGTAGTAAAGTTCTTAAATCCACCAAAAATTGGGTTGTTCACATGGACACGTCAATTTACAAATAAGACCTTATTGTAAAGTTGTTACTGAAAACTTTGCAAATAACCAACATGTCACTAATTTATTCCAATTTTTTTATGTAAAAAATGCGGGGTTGTTCTAACCCAATTTTTGGTCAAATATGGACAAACCCAAAAGTTGGATTAAAAATGCAATTTAAAAATGTAAATTGTAAAATTAACCCAAGATTTAACCCAAGTCTGAGTTGTTTTAACCCAGACTTGGGTTAAAACAACCCAGCATTTTTAGAGTGTAAGAACAGTCTCATGGACGATTTACAAAATCCTGTTTTTCCCAATAAAAAAGGTGTTCGATTAAGATAAAGAATAAAGTTTAATAAACAAGGTGTTCCATTTTAACCATTACAAAGTTTTTATTACTGTACTTACCAAGTATAGAGACCTTACTAAGGAACTCTTCATACATCTTCCTCTTCCTCAACGTGCTTCCCTAAAAAAAACATTGAGGCAGCAGTTAAAAAACACATTGAGGACTTCAGGTAACAGAATCTCCTGCCCTCTAATCAGTCTCTACAGAACAAGAATAAGAAACACAGCGCTGAGAACAAAGCCGGGGGACTTTCCTCAAACACGCTGCAGAAGAAGAACTATAAACATACAGATTAAAGCAAAGTTTTGGCTTCCTTCTCTTTTGTTCCTAGTGTTGTCTTTTTCAGCTCCATCTCTCTCTAATGCTCAGATAAAACACACAGAAACACATTAAGTGGAGACGGTCCCGTAGTTAAGAAAAATCACGAATGATCTTCTTTTTTTGTCTCTATTGTTTCTCCTAGACAGGGATGAGATTAAATTAAGTCTCTGAGTTATTAACTGAACCACCATCATATTTTGAGACAACGAAATGCAAACTTCCAGCCACCGGCTGACCGTGAAGATCTTCTCTCTTACGAGGTCAGTGACCTCTTCACCCCTGGTGTTTGAGAAGAAGATACAAAAACATCAGAAGAACATCTAAGATGGCCTGCAGACACTAAAGTGAGGCATGACAACGTGATCTACAGCGTTCCGGCAAGTGTTGGTCAAGCTTAATGGATTAGTTCACCCGCATTTCCCAAATAAACAGTATATATTTTCTAAAGACAGACTCTGAGTAGCTTAAATAAGTGTCTGTGGGGATCCTTTTACAAGAGCAAACAAGAAATATTATGCATTCCAAAAAAGTGAACTAAACACTTCTGCTTGAGAAACTTGAGGCGTATTCTAGACTAGTGCATATCTGTGTAAATGTAAATGTCTACTTAAATAACTGACCAAAATACTTAGCTTGCAAGTGAGTCTGGGCAATATATTTAATAATTTACGATTATATTTTGGTATTATTTAATTTGAGGATTAGGGATGAAAAAAATGAAAAAGTAAGATAATAATATTACATAATAAAACTAAAACTAATATTACATATTTTCAAACATAATTTCAATTAAAAAGCCTTTAAAATGATTTAATTGGAGAATGAAAAATTAATTCATAATAATAACAATAATAACATACTAAAATATGTATAAATATTGTATTATATTATATATATACTACTAAAAGATTATATATATAATAGAATAATTAAAATAAAAATAAAAACACACATATATATAATTAAGAAAAATGTAATACACACACACACACACACACACACACACACACACACACACACACACACACACACATATATATATATATATATATATTAAATTTTTCTTCATTTCAATCAAAAAGACTTGTAAAATCTATTTTGAAAATGTTACATGCAAGAAATACAACACTCAATCATTTAATATAGTAAAATATCTAAATTATTATTCATATTTTCTTTGATAGGTCAAAAAGCTATTTCAGATTGAATATTAAGATTTCAATTAAGTATCATGAAAAGGAAGAAAATTATTGATATAATGTTATATATGTTTTTATATAGTGCCCAGGTACATCTGTAAGCATCTAAAAAAGGAGGATTACAAATAAGTGTTTTTTTTCTAAAAATAATATATATATATATATATATATATATATACAAACCCAATTCCATAAAAGTCCATATATATATATATATATATATATATATATTATCAAATAGATATTTTCTAAAACCAACAAAGAGTATACTGTAGGTCATTTCACAGGTTCTCTTACACACATTATCAAACGCACTGTGAAATATGACATATTTTATAAACAGTTTTATGAAACACTGACTTATCTCTAATTGACTGCAGCCACACACACACACACACACACACACACACACACACACACACACACACACACACACAAATCTTTTACTGGTTTAATTAAGAGCAGCTCAGCATAGCTGAAATCTGACAGTCTGTCTCTCTTCTCACAGAACTCGGTGTGTGTGTTGTTAAGAGTAAGTGCGTGTTTGCATAAGAAAGCGAGGAAGACACTAAAGAGAAAGAAAAACGAAACGATGGCCTGACAGAAAAATCTAAATTAGTCCCTTGTCAGGCTCTGTGTGGAGAGAACAGTTTCCACGGAGGCTTGCGGGGCATTAGAAATATTCATTTATTCATTCCCACAACACACACACACACAAATACACACACTCTACAAACACAAACACTGCTACAGATGGAGCACTTGATGCAGATTACACTGTTGAGCGAGACAGTAAGTATTTAGTTAAAGAATACCAAAGGGTGGAAAGTTTGGTTTAGTTTTGAGAACGCCAACAGCACAATGGTCAAGACTTGCATCCAAGAGGAAGGGTTCGTCATTTAAAGGGATAGTTCAGCCTAAAATGAAAATTCTGACACTCCTGACCCTTATGTCACTGTGTGTGTGAGTGTGTTTCTACCATAAGGATGCGTCGGTAGCTGTCTCGGTCTATGCCCCACAGTTTCAGGTCAGTCTTGGCTTTCACAGTAGCAGCCCGAGGAGTTCCATATATCAGAGCCAACTCTCCAAAACTACCACCCTCTCCGATACTGGTCACCCATTCACCGTTTACATACACCTGCGAACAGAACGAGAGAGATCATTACATATTTGTCACTTTATCATGAACATGAATATGAATAACTTGTATGGTTAATTGAAGACAACAGCATGAACTTCCTTAGTAGATTAGAACATTCAGGGCCATTTTTAGGACTATTATGATTGTCATGAAAGTTAAGTTTTCTCCAAGTTCCCCAAAATGTTAATTACTTCAAAATGTAAAACAAAAACTAATTTGCATTATAATGTGCAATGCAATGTAATATAATATAATAATTAATGTAATGCAATGTAGAGGTCTGCATGGGATGGATTTTTCAATCCTGCTCCCACAAGAGTATGCACTCCTCCAACTTGCTTCAGCCAAAATATGTTAGATTATGGGCTCTATCTTGCACCCGGCGCAAATGATTTTGTACACTGAGGCATTCATCCCTATTTTGCACCCGCACAAAGCGAGCTTTTCCTCCACAGACGCACGTCGGTAAACTAGGAAATGAAATTGCGCTCCCTGGACGGGTCGTCGCAAAAAGGAGGCGTGTTTCGGCGCAAACATTCCCTAGTGCTATTTTGCACTTCCAGAAAAAAATTGCGCCAATGACCAGAAAAAACCTAGTCTAAAGTCAGTGGCGCGTTGCGCGTACATTCAAGATGCTATTTTAAGCGCTCATGCTTGGCCATAATACAGAGTGTGAACAACGCGCATACACTGTAGATGATTCTCTCATCTACACAGATGCATTTTACTTTTTGCAAATGATACATTATTATAAGAAAAAATATTTCACGAGGGAAATCATTGTTGTGTCCATGATGATGGGAAAACCAGGCATAAAACTTACACATTTACCCAAATGATTATATGCATGTTTAATCGAAGCTAATTTTGGTGTGTTTGTCCCATCCCCAATGTCACTTCTCTTTCTTTTTTATGGCCCTGACGAGAACATCGATCTCCTCGGCTGTAAACCGATTGTGAAGCGCGTCTGGTAAAAACGCCGTTATACACCTCGTCCATCATGCTCTTAAAGGGAATGTGATATGACGCTCTTATTGGTTTATTTCCATTACGCCCAAACCACACTATGAATAATGAAGCTACTTCAGACCAACTCCTTTTAAACGTGCGTCGGGCGCAAGAGTCATTTATCCCGCCGGTAAAATAGCAACAGCGCCCAAGACCCGCCCACAAAGTTACTTGTGCTTCGTGCTTGATACTTGCGTTTCAGATCGTTAAAATAAGGCCCTTATAGACCTTATGTAGCCCCGCCCCTTTTCAGCGCTGAGCTCGTTGTCTTTTGACTTCCGGTCTGTATTTTCACAGCGATCTTGCATAGGTATGAATGAACTGTTCGACATTTGTTAAGACATCTGCTTTACAATGCTTATGATAAACATTACAATGCTCATGATAACTTTTGTTAACTCTACAATAAGTAAATCCACTTCACCAGCTAATTACTCCTCGACAGCGATGCCATAGAAACATACAGAACCGGAAGTTCAAAGACAATATTCTAAAGATGACGGCGCCCACGTTTCTCTGGTGCATAAGGTGTATATGTTAGAAAAAACATAAAATATGTTAGAAACATTTTTATATCTCTGTATCATTTACTTCTTGTCTGTGAAATTCACCTATTACACTTTAATTAAGATGATACAAAAAAAAAACACTTGTCTTAGAATATGCATTGATGACCTATACACAAAAAGGGACATTTAAACACAAAGTAAAAAAGGAACTATTTCAATTTCATGTTATCTGACTGTACTCTCGTTTCATACTAATGCTAGTCAAGGGCATTCACAGTGAAGCAGGTGATCTGATAACACACAGCTCGCACCTTCTATCTTCCCAACCTTAGATCCTCTAGGGTGTCTTACGAGGAATTAGATAACACCTTGAGACTCTTTCCCCTGTTTTGTCTTTCATTTTGGCATAACCGTAAGATGCTAGCGAAGGAAATATCTGACTGAATCTGTGTGTCAGCGTGTGGTTTTCAACAGCCACACGCATAGACCAGGACAAAGAGCCTCTTTCTCATTTTCCACAGAGGCTGATTGGGTTCCACCTGTAGACACACAATCCACTTGTTGATTTTATGAGGGGAGATAATAAAAGAAAACGTTAACACACGGGGCAGAAATAAACGCTCGTCCTGCTCGGGCCAGGCGTTCTGCCAGGCATCTAAGACACATTCCACAGGTATCTCTGCTCTCCAGACCGGCTACTCGAGCAGGTTTGGGTCAAAGCCTCCGCCGAGATGGCCAACATGTCACTTAAGGAGAGAACTTCTTTGCAATAAGTCTCCAATTCAGTCATTTTATTGGAACAAAAGACAAATATAATGGCAAATGTTTAGGGCAAAGACTTTTCTAGTAGTTAGGACAATTGTTGACTAGTCGCAAGTGGATGATATTCATTCATTATTTAAATATAGACTGGGGGGCTTTAAAGTATTAATTAAGTGCTCAAGCGCATACATAAAGCTTGTGCAGCATATTGGCAAAATTTGTGATTATGAAAGTGTTGGAGAGTGTTTGAACATTAGAATAATTTGTTACTATACTAGTGTTTTCTGAGGCAGCATCGGCTGCAAAGATGAAGTTGACGACACTGACTCGTCATCTCTACAGTATAGATGCGCCTATAGGGAGAAATGCATGTTACGTTAAAGGGTTAGTTCAGTATTTTACACTTAAAGTCCTGTTTTAAGATCGTTTCTGATGAAATAGGGCGTTTAAGATTGAAATTTGGACTGTCCCAAAAATTTTAGGTTTCTGTGTTAGCACTGCATAATGCTTGGTTCAGATTACACGATTTTAGCCCGATTTTGGTACGATCCGTTTGACGTAGGGTGTCGTGGGGATTCGTAAATGACTACGGGCGTTGGGACGCAATATTTTACCTCAAGTTCTCTTTGGAGGATTGACAGCCCATACTGTCCTCTTCGAGCAGGGTTCTCAAGTCTCACGCAATGGCCGTGAGACACACGCAATTCAACCAGTTCACACACTCACACATGCCACACCGTGTATTTCGCACGCTGAAAAGGCAATGCCGAGCAATCCCAAAAATTTTAGGTTAAAGACGGCATGCGATGACTTGTCAGGAAGTAACGTGTAGTCTGACATGTGTCTTGTCCACGACACGACAAGAATTTTGGAGCCAAAATCGCGTAATCTGACACAGTAGCCATGTTTCCATCCACTTGTCAATCGAATTATCTGAAATTCGCTTAAAAAACTCATGCGGATAAAGCTGGTGAAAGTGTGTTTCCATCCAACGGCTTTAAAGCGAATAAAAACCTGTACGTAATGACGTCACATGTTGTTTTGCGATCAAATTGGTATATCGAATTGATTTGAGACATTTTAAGGTGTTTCCATTTATTTTCGCACTGAATCGAACAACATTCAAGCAAACTTTTGCGAACAAAGTTTTGTTAGACAAAACGGATCGCGCCATCTACCAAAAATGATCAATATTTCACAAGTTGAAGGCTAATAATGCTTATGTGCCAGCTGATTTCGACATATGAATGGGATAATGTATGCGAGGCGGTTGTTGGTTGTATTCGCTATAACAACCGCCTCGCTATTTGTATTATCCTGCTTATAGCCTACATATAAATCAACCAAATAAATAAATAAATAATTTGACACAAAATATTGACTTAAAAACGAGTTTATTGATTTAAAAACGAGTATTGCTTCTGCTAAAGAAAATAGTCTGTTCCGTCTCTGAACTGCGTCCATGGCAACGGTGTGTTATACTAGAAGCGCCGCAGTCTGTTAACTAGAAATAACAGACCACATTCTACATTACAATTCAACCAAGCCACGTAAAAACAAGCAAAACTAACCTAAGAAAACAGCGACGCTATAAACATTGCTATGATGATGACGATGCACGTATGCCCGACGACAGCGGAGGTGACTGTGGTTTGGGCACGACAGCGCTCCATCAGTTCTGGGAGATCGTGGTTCACGGAAACCCTTTGGTTGAAGCATCTTTTTGCTTTGTCCATTTACAGTTTTTGTCTGACTCCATTGACTTAACTTGGTACAAAAACTACTATAAAACCTGTTGGAAAGCATCTTTTGCAGCAATTTTTGTGTTTACAAAGACGTAAAACTCTGTGAGTTTCACGTCTTTGTAAACTAAAGTTTAATGCGTTTATGACTGATTGTTCGAGTGCATATAGACAACCATTGTGTTGGAGAAACCCAAACTTTTCGGGAGAGCAGCATTTGTCCAAATTTCAATATTAACCGTTCTATTTCATCAGAAACGATCTTAAAACAGGGCTTTAAGTGTAAAATACCGAACTAACCCTTTAAACATCATGCAGTAAGCACTGTAGTAATTTAGCTTCCACACTCCACATGAACATTTTGGATACGTGGCTCATTTATGTTAACCTTAAAGCGAGTGGCCAAGTAAAGTGCCTAACATTAGGCTACTACTCGCATATTTCAAATGATCATTTATGTTTGAGGTATCTTGCTCGGCATAATTACCACATGGAACAGTCACGTTAACCATCTGTCCGTCACGGACTGCATGACTCCACGGACTGCCGATTCCTGAGGTGTTTGTTTTTCAGCAAATTTGATTGACTGCAGTGCTGACTCGATTAGTATGCAGTACTAAGCGCTCCAAAGTCACAGGAGATTTATCCTTTCGGCTAATGAGAGACATGTTATCACATTCGAGACGTATCTTGATGTTCCAGCACATTTGCGTATTGGGAGGTTTACGGAGCTGAACGTGCTCATGAGAAGACTGGTTAGTGTCTGTAAACATGTATTTTTCATGTGTTTCACAGCACTAGTATGGCGTACGGTGGATTAAGCGAGCGTGGCTCTGTGCTCGAGCTCTCTGCGCTCTGGCTCTGACCCAAGAGCTCAATACGACACAATCTGATGTGGCAGGGACCCAGTGCTGACTCAACGTGCCCTCGGAGCTCATCCAGAGCAGAGGAGAAATATTAGCACTGATATTTCACATAACCGATCACTAAGCACATACACAAGGAGAAGAGTCTCGAGACAAACAAGACTGGTAAGAACATGAAGAATATTAATATACAGTGTTTAGATTCAGTTTGTGTAAGAAAAACAGCTTGACCATTCAAAATGGGCCAATTAGAAACGGTCAATGTTAAAGTCACAACCATATGACTTCTCAAAGAAATTAATACTTTTCTCCAGCAAGGTTGCATTAAATTGATCAAAAGTGACAGTAAATACATTCACAAATCCAAGTAAATTCCTTTTCAGTGAAATGCTGTGAAAAATTTCTATTTTGGGATAAATTTCTGAAGGATCATGTGACATTGAAGACTGGAGTAATGATGCTGAAAATTCTGCTTTGATCACAGGAATAAATTACATTCATACTCATATAGAAATCAGTTATTTTACACTGTAATAAAATGGCACAACGTTACTGTATTTTGATTGAATAAATGTAGTCTTGGTGAACATAAAAGACTTCTTTCGCAAAAAAGGATAGTTTCTATTCATATTCATTCACGTTTACTATTCACTATTCAGCAACTTGGCATAGTGGCGGTTGTTAGTCTGTTCACATGTAAAGAGATAATTTACATATAGTAGCAAAAACAGTAATTCTAAGAGTCAAAGAGAGCGTGGAAAATGCTCATAAAAACTAATCTATGACTTCATGAAGGCACAACTAACATTATAAATGGACTCTTGGGAAAAAATAAAATGCTAGAAAAGTGTGTAAAAGGCCCCTTTTAAATAAACAATCATATTTACTGACAAACCAAGAATGGGGGAAAGAAAATACTACAGATTCCCAGGGTGATAAAAGCAAATTCTAAATAAATCTTTACTTTAAAGCTTCTTTAAAACAAAACAGGGAAATGGATTCTCTGTGGAGATAATGACACATCACTTCTCTTGAATTTTATCCATGCCATCTCTAGGAAGGCAAAACAATGGCTGTCACTGTTCTTGTTTTCTGTAGTGTTAAAAGAGGCCGGTGGGTAAGATAATCATTTTTATTGTATCATATAGACCTACTATAATATGTAGGTCTATCTGATAAGATGTTTCAGAAATGTTCGGTGGATTGAACATATGAACATTCAGAAATGTTCATATGCTAATTGTCTGAACGTCACACGGTTACATTCCCAGGTTACATTTCAACGCAAAGTCAATAGGGGAAAATTAAACATTAGAGTAAACTGGCACATTTCAGCACATTCCCATCTCAAACTTTCATTACTGTATTGATTTTTATTTTAAACTACATTTGGTATTTTTTTATTTTAAGAAATTAGCATACATTACAAAAATACCAATACGTATAAATATATAATTAAAAATAATAAGAATAATGAGAATTTATTTTACATTAATAAGAATATGGAGTGCTTAATTGTCATTAAAATAGATATTTTTTTTCTATGCAACAATTTATTTTTTATTTATTAAGATATATTTATCTTGAGACTTGACTTATTTACTTATTTTTATTTTGTGGTAATGGATCATATTTCATGAGATTCACCCCATTACATTGGTTATACTGAAAAATATATTGTAGATGTAGATGAATCAATCCCAGAGTATCTGCTCACTGCTGTGGCGGGCCTTAAAGTGTCCCTATTATTACTAATTTTCCATTGGATGTCTCCTATAACATGTCTACATGGATTCAACGTCAAAAAACACATTAATCTTCACATAATATGCTTTCCAGCATAACCTCTTTTCTCACAGTGTCTTAAATGGTTCGATAAATGATTAACCCCTAAACCCCTCCTTTTCGAGAGTTTACTCTGCTCTGATTGGTCAGATGGCCCAGTCTGTTGTGATTGGTCAACTGCTTACAGCACGTGTCTGAAAACAAAATGCCATTAGCATATATGAATTTCAGCTCTGAATCTTCTTCAGCACTTCATATACAGTGATCAATTCGTATCAATTCACGCCCAGGTTCTCATCCTGTGGAAGTGCATCAAAGTGGATTTACTTTCACAGAACAGAAAACAGCGTCTTCTCGACATGTCAAAAACAAGAACCAAACTCTTCTAGGTCTCAGCTAACTACAGTGTTTCAGGGTCAAAGTAGACGTTGTTCACAAGGCAGGCCAATATATAGCCAATAAGTGGGCATTTTGCAGATTTGTTACAATCCTATATAGGCTCGAACAGGAAGTGTGACTGGAATTACTGACAACTCGTTTCAGGCAGAATCTGTTCTTTCTTTTGGGAAACAATAACTACATTTATCATGCACTTTGACCTTTAAAACTTTGAAGACCTTTCACATTCACAAACCTCTATATTATCCACTGCATGAAAGGTAAAATCAGAAAAAGCATAATAGGGGCACTTCAGTGAAGTTTGTCCTGATAAGTTGCATACATGTATTATAGAAACAGGTATGAAATACTGCACTCACATCAACTTCTCCTTGATCAATCACATAGAAGTTGTCTCCTTCATCACCTGAGAAAGAAATGAGAAAATCGTGAGTTTATTCCAATCAACCGACCTCAGAGAGAAGACTACAGATACATAACCCTTTTTCCATCCTGTTTTTGCTCAGTAGTGAAAATCTACATAAAAAAACTGAACATGCTCTACCATTCAAAAGTTTGGGGTCAGTATTATTTTAATAACTATTATAACTCACTATTTTAAATCCATTTATATATGAGCAAGAAGTTAATTCTGCAAGTCCCCACAGATAACAAAAATGGACCAAAACCCACAAAACTTTTTCCTATTTTAATTTCATGGGACCTTTAAATTCAGGATGGAAAGGAGGAAAAGATAAATAATTGTGTCTCTTTCCCAGATTCCATCCCTTTCCAACTCCCAATTTCCCAAGAACACATCCGTGCATTTCAAAGATAAAAGATGGCACACCACTTTAAAAACGTCACCACCTCCCAAGACAGTGTCATCTAAATGATTCCCAGGCTTCATCCTCTACACCCCATTTGAGAGTTTAATGGACGGTTGGGCGTGCCAGAAGCCACAGGCTCTGATCAACATTTCCAAGTTAAAGGCCATACATAAAGCATTTCTGTAGGTTCAGAATGTCTTTGAGGTTTAAGTGTGTGTTGAAGTTGGTGTTTGGGATCCTGGTAGCAAGTGTGTGTGTGTGCGTGAGCCGAAGAGTTAAAAGAGTCCGTGATCCGTGCGCTGCCGAGTTCATGCGGGTTCACGGGGCTAATTAACACCGAACACACTAAGCGCTCGTAAATCACACAAGCAATTTATCTTAACACACTCACCGATCGCTAGTGCCCTCTCCCTCTCTTACTAGCCGTCTCTCTCTCTCTTTCAACCCATTCAGCTCATTTTTCTTAGTATTGTTCCTGTCTTCCTGTCTTTTATCACCTCTGCTCTGAAGTTTCTGTTTTTTGGCCAACAGATCCTTGAGTCACAGAGTGCAGTCAAATATTTGACAAGAACAAAAACACACACACACACATGCACACTTCTACACACACACAAACTTTGTACATTCCTAGATCTACTTTTATGGGCAATCTGTCCATGTGAGATAAATGCTTTGAAACTCTGTTTCAAGAATTGCATTGCACAGAGAATAAAATCTCAATTGCTTTATGAACTCCACATGAAACCAAAAAGAGCTCATTGTTTGACTATAAAAAAAAAAAAAAAAAACTCATCACCGTTCCTTCTAACTAAAACAATCTGCAATGCATTTGCACTTTTGATAATGATTTCCTTAGGTTTGCACTCTTGAATGTTGCACTGCATGCACTGTATATGCACTGCAAGTACATAAGAGTAATGTAGCATTAAATAGAATTGAAAACATGACAGGTACATGACCACAGACACCTTTAGCTACGCAAGCTCTTTATGTTGTGCAAAAGGAGTGTATCATAATAGGATCATTTAGATCATAGTACAATTATTCCCCACATGTTATCATTACCTAATCTTAAATAAAATTGTGCTCCATTTAGATGATAAAAATGTAATTTTTTTAGCTTAGCTTAGCTTTATTTATTTATTAGCTTTAATTCATATTATGCCTTAAAACAATATTTAAAATCCAACCAATAACTATTTCCTCCAGTATTTCTGTAATTGTGGCAAAGTTGCTTGTTTTCCAGTTTATATTAATGGAAACTATGAGTGTTGATATATTAATTGACAGTCCATTTTGGATGTTTTCTGTGTGTGTGTGTGTGTGTGTGTGTGTGTGTGTGTGTGTGTGTACAGATTTGACTATGAGCTCCAAAATGTCCTCATTATTCAAAAATGTGAAACCTAGTGACCAAGTGAGGTTTTGCATATGTTTTATGAGGGTTATGTTTAGGTTCCAGTTGATAGAAATTGATATCCAGTTGATATCCATTATCCAGGTGATAGAAAATAACCTGATATAAAAAAAAAAAATAGGAGTCCTCATTGATGTCCTTACTAATATAGTGTGTGATAAACTACAGGTGTTTCTATACTGTACCTTGCTGGATTACCGTTTCCCCTGCGATGTGAGTGACTGGGAACATGGCATCAAATATGTCACTGTGGGGTAAAAAAGAGATACATTAGATTATTCAATCATTGGTAATTCAAAAACACAAATACAATACTCTGAGTTTAGTTCAATAGTAATATCAGTGTTATCTTTACAGCAGGAATACCAAGTGTCAAGTGCATGTGTGGTCGGCCATGTCAAAGCTACTGTATCACAAACTTATTTTCACCATCTCCACAGAAACACACGTTTTATAAAACTGTACAAAAGACAACAAACAGTAAATGCTGAATCTCTGCTCTTCAAGGCACACACCCTTGAATAAGAAACAATCGTGCCTGTGTGAAGGCAAAGAGTGTCGTTGGTGTTACAAGTTTATGACACTGATAATGCACTTCCATTCTTTGTCTTTTTTCGGCAGCTTCTGGTGTGTCAGTCAATACACATGACCCCTGACTCTGTTCCCACAATACACCTCTACCGTTACTGCTGACGGCTGGAAGCAGTGTTTATTCGCTTGTGCTGCTGTTGTGTTGTCATTGCCTCTGTCATTGTGTTTATGCCATGTTTACATGCTGAGTAAATATACTTGACATCTCCTCAACAAGCCGCGTGACTTGAGGAATCGTTCATGTCTGAAACTCAAAAAGTGTGGGATGAGTTACTAACAAGTGTTGTTTTAGTATTATTAATAAACTATAATAGTATTCATTGATATTCTGAATTATAATTTTTTATTAGATCGGTTATATTTTGCTTTAAAAAAACATTTAGCTTGTTTAATTCTGAACTATTAATAGCTTTTTCAGTTTTAGTTATTAAAGGAGAAGTTGCTGATAATTTACTCACCCCCATGTGATAAAAGAAGACATCTTTCTTTCTTCAGTTGAAAAGAAATTAAGGTTTTTGATGAAAACATTTTTCTCCAGGATTTTCTCCATATAATGGACTTCAATGGGAACCAAACGGTTCAAGGTCCAAATGAGAGTTTCAGTGCCGCTTCAAAAGGCTTTAAACCACACCAGACGTTGAATAAGGGTCTTATCTAGGACCCTTCGAGTCATGACTCGAAAAAAGATTTGTTCATTTTGATGAACGAGTCCGAACAGGAGAGTCACAAACGCGAACAGAGCAAGTCGAGCATTTGAGCTTATAAAACTTAAACATTTATATATATTTTTTTTTTTTAAATGACCGACCGTTTCGCTTGATAAGACACTTATTCATCGTCTGGTGTCGTTTAAAGCCCTTTGAAGCTGCAATGAAACTCTCATTTGGATCTTGAACCGTTTGGTTCCCATTGAAGTCCATTATATGGAGAAAATCCTGGAATGTTTTCATCAAAAATTTCATCTTAATTTCTTTTCAACTGAAGAAAGAAAGACATGGACATCTTGGATGACATGGGGGTGAGTAAATTATCAGCAAAAGCTTTTTTAAAAGTGAACTACTCCTTTAAGTACAGTACCTCTATACTTCTATGATATAACTCAAATTTAGTAATTTAACACTTTAAGGTATTCTAAGAAAGTTTTTCATATAGTATTTAACTTTATTTTATTTCAAATATGATTTTTAATAGTTGTAGATTTAATTTTAGTTAAACAATGACAACATTTTGAGTTGCATGCCAACAAACTGAACGAACCCCAAACCCAATATTACCAATAGTGGCATAAGCAAACACCGCTAATTATGCAACTAAGGCAGGGCCTAAAATTAACACTCGTCAAGAGCCAAATGAGAGTAAAAATCGGTGTTGGCAAGTATAAGAAACATTGTCAATTGCCAGTTGACCGGTATCATTTTTATGAATTATAAAAAATGCAATATTGTGAGAACATGAACGTGAACGACGCTCCGGACAGTTGCCAATCAACCACAAGCAGATGCGAAAGAAAACTTAAAAATTGTTGCTGTGCGCAAACATCTTAAAAGCACGGACAGAAATCCACTCACTGCTCTAGACTGAACAACCCTTTTAACATTAAATATTAATCTGTTTCACGGCTGGTAAATAATATTTATGGCCGATAAAGTCACAGGCCATTGGCAGGTGTGGCAAAAAGTTACTGAACTAAGGCAAACAAAACATGTAGGAACATCAAGCGGTTGTTAAAATAAGTTCCTTTGAGTTCATACTTGTGAATATAAAAGTTATTGCATGCATTGTACTTCAGACGAAACAGTAATGCAATGATTAGAGGCATTGAAGCTCATATTCCAGTCTTGAGAGCAAATAATGGAGCATCTGGTAGGTGGTCTTCAGTCACAAGCACTTGGTTTTAGAAGTTTACTGAGTGTAAAGGATGTTTATTTAAAACGCTCCACCACGAGAGAGCTCTCATCAGTTGTCTGGCTGAGGGGATTCCCCGGCACTCAAACCCATTCACAACCCCGCGGCGTTACGAGACTTACGATTTCAGAGGGAGATGACGATGACGGCTCCCTGGAGAACTCAACCGCGGCTATTTCAGCGAGGTAAAGTGGTTAAAACAGCGCTGCGAGTGCCTATTAAACGAACCAGGATGGTTAAGCTCAAAGTATGATGTCACGGAGTATGATGTCAGATGGAGGAAAGATCAGAGGAGAAGTCTTGAAGTAAAGGGAGGGGAAAGGGACTGAGAAGGTGGCCGGTGATGAGCGGTGGTGGGATCGGTCTTGAATTTGAGAAAGGAGTGGGTTGGAAGTGTTTGAGAAGACTGCAAGGAAAGTAGTTCAACTAGTGGCGCTAGCAAACGACAAGGTCACGGGTTCAATTCTCCAGAAACAAACTACTGGTTCAAAAGTTTGGGGTCAACTTCTTTCTTTTGATCCTGAATAAAATGCATCACTTATCACAATATTTGTACATATCCAATATCTGGACATCTGACCTATGTCTAAACATGTGTAGCGATTGGATCATTCTAGTTAGGGAGGGAGACTGACGTAAACACAGACATCGAATACGAGTCATGCCTTGTGAAAGTAAACAGGAGACACAAAAAAAAAATTAATAAGTTCAAAAGACTGGATTATGCATAAATCCTCCAAAGTCTTGGAGATAAGCAAGCACATATTTAATAACCAATGCTTATTTCCAAGCCATAAGTTGAGGAAAAAGACGGTGTTCCCACAAGGTTATTTTAACCAGCAAGGTTTAAGGCATGGTCAAAAAGACCATACTGGATGACTATATTTACAGCTGGGTCCACTAATGTGCAAAAACCACTCTGGACCAACATAATCAGGGTTGCTGCAGGTTTCGCAAAGTCAAATTTAAGACTTTTTAAGACCCTTTTAAGACCATTATGAATGAAATTTAAGAAAAAAAACGTACAAAGGAAACGCATAACAAGTCTTAAAATTATTCGCAAAGTAATTTAATTTATTTAAACGAAATAAATCAGTACAAACTGTCCTGTGATTTTGGAAATTTGTTCAGTTTTTGTTTTTATAAAATCCCCTATTCCAAAGTGCGTAATGTAGGCCGTTTTTATCTTTCCCGCACCTGAAGGAAACATCGTTTGAAACAATGTAGGACTAGTGTCTTGTCGCCGTGTGGAGAGCACCTCCGCTATTAGTGTTGGCTCTGATCAAAAAGCAAAATCCAAATCAACAAAATCAGATCCTAAATTCAGATATTTCAAGCCAAGTATCGCTAAAATTCCACGTCCCCATAGCTGAATAAAATTCATTTCATGTCTGTCTGTGGTATCTGAGATACCCACCAATAACACAAACCATCAAAACTGATTGGCTGTTGCATGTTGGTCTATTTTGTAGTCGTAATACAGCGAATTAATAACTACAACTACGTAATATAAATAAAAAAAAAAACATTCCAAAGCGCTGCGGGATTTAAATGGACATAGGAAAATTAAGACCCGTTTAAAAAGATCTAAGACCTAGAACACAATACTTCAGCAAATTTAAGACTTTTAAAAGGCCTTAAATTGTGATTTTGAAATTTTTAACTTTTTCAGACTGTTTAAGACCCCGCGGAAACCCTGATAATCTAGTGTTTTGAGCAGGGGAAGGAATTAAAAACTAGAGACGTAGACAGCAACATGAAAGAGAACAGGTTTTCGTCTGGACCTGTCTACAAACGTGCGGGAGGAGGAAAAGTTACTGAGTGAAAACACAAGTTTTGAGGGGTTTAGGAAGAGATTAGAGGGGAGAGCGGGACACATTGAAGAACACGAGACGTGTCAATGTGGATGTTGAAGACACCATGTATGATGTAGTAGAGCGTAGTCTTCTGGGAAAAGCCTGAGTGAGTAAAGTATTCAAAGTTCACATTCAAAAACCACAAACTGATTGAGTAAAGTGACGTTCACTGCTGTCAGTGAATCAGCAACTCATCACCTGCTGGGTGTGAGAGAAGACGTTTTGTTTGATGATGTACCACCAATGCAGAAAAATACACTAGCATTCCAAATTTTTTTTTTTGTATAGTTTTAGAATTTAATTAATGCATTGAATTGATCAAAAAATACAGTAAAGGACATTTATAATGCTATTTCTATTTCAATGAAACACTGTGCTTTTGAACTTTCTAATAAATTAAAAAAAAAAAAAAACATCACGGTTTACACAAAAATATTAAGAAGCACAACAGTTTTTAATTTTAATGGTCATAATCTAATTTACAATTTAATTTACAGCGTCTGCACAGCAGTCTTTAAATGACTGTTTTCATGTGCATGCGCATGACCACAAAATCTAATGAGGCTCCTAAATCATCACCCCTTCTTTTCTTCTTTAATTGATTCTCACACTTTCAAAGGGAAAGTGTTAAAAGCACCAACATTAGGTCTCCTTTATTTGTCCACACAAGCCTGAGCCTGCCTTATCCTCGTAAACGTCAAGAGAAAAACAGCAGAATGCAAAGGAACAAACAGATGATATTAACATTAAAATGTGCACTTTGCTTTAAGGCAGCTGAGGTAAAGGATGTTTTGGAGCCCAATGAGAAAAAGTCAGGTTAGAAACAAAATTAGGGTGAGCAAATGATGCGAACTCTTGCTTCAACACTCGAATGACGTCATTTTTACTTAATCATCAGTGAAGTCACATCAGAGGAAGAGGAATGTCTGGTTTAGAGCATCTGATTGTGACACTTAAACCCAGAACGTCTGCATGTCTTCTGGGTGTTTATGTTTCATGTGCTACACACTCAGTGATAGTTCACCCAAGAATGAAAATTCTGTCATCAATTACTCACATCACATGGAAGCTTGTTTTCTGCAGCTGTCGTAATCATGACTTTATTTCTCAAAATTATTTGCGAGATATAGTCGCAATTGAGTGTTAAGTAAACTTGCAGTTCTGACTTGATAACATGCAACTGCGACTTTAAATCACGCAATCTTGACCTTATTTCTCAAAATTATTGCAAGATATAAAGTCGCAAATGCATGTTAAAAAGTCAGAATTGCGAGATATAAATGTACAATTGCGAGAAGTAAACTTGCAGTTCTGACTTTATAACATGCAATTGCAACTTTAAATCACACAATCTTGGCCTTATTTATCAAAAATATTGCGATATATAAAGTTGCAATTGTATGTTATAAAATCAGAATTGCGAGATATAAGCGTACAATTGCGAGAAGTAAATTTGCAGTTCTGACTTTATAACATGCAATTGCAATTTTAAATCACACAATTCTGATTTTATAACATGCAATTGCGCCTTTAAATCACGCAATCTTGACCTTATTTCTCAAAATTATTGCGAGATATAAAGTTGCAATTGCATGTTATAAAGTCAGAATTGTGAGATGTAAACCAACAATTGCGAGAAGTAAACTTGCAGTTCTCACTTTATAACACAATTGCGGCTTTATATCAGACAATTCTGATATAAAGAGATACATTTGTGAGAAAGAAAGTGAGAAAGAAAGTGAGAATTGTGAAATAAAAATTCGCAATTAACTTTTTTCTTTATTATTCTGTGGCGGAAACAACCATCATGTTGTTACAAACCCATACAACTTTCGTTCAGGTTCAGAGCCCAAATTAAGATATTTTTTATGAAATCTGAGAGATTTCTGTCCCTCCATTTAAAGTTTAAACAAAAACTCTATGTATGTTAACTGATCAATGTTTATATGTGAATAATTGTTTATGGCCCACTCTATAAGACGATTTGCAGATGTATTTAGTATTAACAGGTATAAAAAAGAAGTCTCACTGCAACAAGAGTTAAACTTCAGTGTGTAGAAAAAACAAGGACTGAATCGTTCACTTAAAAGAAAGGCTTTATTGTAATTTATGTTCGAAACATAGCTGTCTGTGTTTGTAGACTAATTGTATTATGTGAAACGAACTGCAGTATCTAATGATTTCAGTACATTTGAATAAACAAAATGCATTTCAAGGCAGACTGTATGCATTTGAATTATTTTACACTATGTTTATGTCTTTGAAAAAAAAAACTCTTATTCTCACCAAGTCTGCTTTTGTTTGATCAAAAATACAGTAAAATCAATAATAATGTGAAAAAATATTACTATTTAAAATAACTGTTTTCTATGTGAATATATTGTAAAATGTCATTTTATTTCTGTGATCAAAGCTGTATTTTCAGCATCATCACTCCAGTCAGTGTCACATGAGAAATCATTGTGATATGCTGATTTATTCAGAAACATTACATTATTATGAATTATGATTATTATTATTATTAATGCTAAACATTTTTTAGGATTCTTTAGTGAACATCATTTATTTGCTATGGAAATCTTAGAAAATGCACATTTACATTGACACAATGCACTTGGCTTTTGTCTTTCTTATTTGCTTAACATATTTTTAAGTGCATTTGTGCCATTTAATGCATCCTACAGAAACAACTCAACAATTCTAAGGGCCGAAACGGCAAAACATCCACATGCGAATGTGTTTATGAAGCGCCAACCCTGTTTCACAACAGATAGAAAGGGACAAAGTCAGACTGATAAAGCGTCATTAACAACTTCTCTCGGGATTATCAGTGATTTCCCTGTATCAGTATCACTGTAGGGTGGAGAAAAGCACACCCACTAACATAAACGTATACAAACGTGCACACACACACACTGCTCTTATCAATCATGAGGAGCAGACGTGTAGATCTGTTTATCCACACTGCAAAGGGTTGCTATGAGGCAGGGAAAACCCAGTTTAATTGGCCACGAGCTACGTGTTTTTATGTGTAACATCGCAGCTGTTATGGACACACTTTTTCCTTTGGGATCCATCTGTCTGTCTGAGCTCGAAGCATGCAGTCTATCTGTCTAGTCTATACGTCTGTCTATCTCCCAGTCCGTCTGTCTGTCTTCAGTGATGGATGGATTCATCGACAGTGACACCCACACTGACACCCACACTGACACTCCAAGCCAAAGGAGTAAAAAAGCTGGAAAGACTGGCCGGCTGTAAGAAGCATCTCTTAAATGTAATTGAATCAGCCTCTTAAAAGCAGAATGAATGAATATTTACAGTGTCGATGAGGCAAGCATCAGTATTACTCAAAGAGCAATAGACAATGAGGTTTGACGGCGAGTGTGACGACCTCATCCTGCACGAAACGCACAAAAAACACCTCACACGTTGAGGAAAACCAGCTGAAGTAGACCGTGGATTTTGAGGCAGGAAAAAGAAAGAATGCAGGAATGTTTGGGAGGGAGGAAAGACAGCAGAACAACAGGAGGAAGCCAGAGGAAAAGAGAGACGGACTGGGATGGAGGGAAGGAGAAACAATGGTAATAATTGTCAGTTTAAGACAGTCGAATCCACTGTTAAGCTTTGGCGTACAAAAGAAAATCAACACGACACCAGTGAGATTAAAAGTAGAGCAAATGGAGACTTTTATTCAAAGTCTCAGTAGAATCTCAATAGAAAACACTGTACAGTATTTCACAATTTTAGTGTTTTACTGTAGTTTTGATAGTCTTAAAGGAGAGCTCCGGTGAACAATGAACCTTTGGTCTAATAAAACATTGGTACCTAGTCAATCGTTCTCTGAGATTTATTTTCATAATAATGGAATGTAAAGAGTTTTCTCCTTTAAAGGAGAACTCTGGTCAATTTTAACATTGAGTTAATTTTTTTGCACATTTGGAGTGCTGTCAGTACAGACAAAAACGACAAAATCGGTGTTGCCTTCACAGTGTTATCGTCTTTTTAAAATTTACACCCTGTATACTTGACTTGACCTGCTTTTAGCCTCTTAACATCCCTGATTTGTCATTACGAGTGCACAGCCATGTGAGTGGTGTTATTAAGAGTGACCATGGTCAATCTGACTGCAGTAGATGTGAAAGATATGAATAAAAATGATGTTAATTCAGCTAGCTCACATACCTATATTTGTTTCCTGTTTTTGGTCGAAGCCCACAGTAGTCGATTGTCGAGTTCACGCGCGCAATCATTGGTGAATATCATCTCAAACCTACCACTGTGTGGTGTTCTGAGAATATCAGCTCAAATGGATAGTTCATCCGAATCAAAAGTAGAACACACACAGTTTGAGGTTTGAGATGATATTCACTAATGATCGCGCGTGAGATCGACAATTTCTTGTCTCTATAGACCTTATTCAGCGCAGCGCCATGACAGGTATGAAAGTGAGGCTATGAGGGATAGACTTACCGTGTTTCCAATGGCATCCGCTGTAAAAAGCTGAATAAAGCTGCTAGATTACTTACAATTTTCCACAGCTTACGTTGTCTTGAGTTTTTTGTCAACTGAAATTTCTTGGAAAGATATTTTTCCAGTGTTTCATGAGCAGAACAATCCGAAAACACATTAAATAACAGTACAGCCCATTGAAGAGATGCATGTCTATCCCTCACTCGCTGTCATTTTCATTAAAAATCAAAGATGGCGCTGCTGTGAATAAGGCGTATGAAGCCCCTTCCTCAGAAAAGCACAATGCACTCTGTGTTGTCATTGGTCAACCGCTTGGAGCGTGTTTTGGAAATGTCACGGCCCTTACCATAACCAATAGTTTCAACACACTACTAACTCAACCAGGCCTTGCCCACTTTTTTTTTGAGTAGGCCTGTGTGGGAATTATTTAATTGAGGAATATTGTAATGTGTTCGCAGAAGAAAACGCAAGATTACACACTACAGCAACATTACACACTAAAAGTTGAGAATGTAAAAAAGCATAATAGGTCCTCTTTAAAATAAGCTTTACGTTTTCTTATTCAAAATATAACAATTTCTTATTTTTTTTCTTTTGATTTTGAGGTGAAATATGAGCCCGGAGAGTCTCTCTTTTGAACCACAGTGAAAAAAAAAAAGCAAAAACAAAAAGTGTTGACAGGACAGAGGCTCCGTCTTTCTCACATGTCCAGATCACAAGGATGACCGTCTCACCTACACACACTCACACAGGAAATAAAAACAATATAAAAAAATGAAAAAGCAAACTAAAGTGTCTGACATTTCACAGGAAGTGCTGCCTGTCTCAGAATCATTTGTTTCTCTATTTCCAGCAGAGGAAAAGGAGAGATGTGTTTGAAGAGGAAAGCTCAGCACAAATATCTCACCCCCTTTTGTCCAGTGTTAACGGGAAAGGCTGTTTACACTGCTCACAGGAGGAGACGAGAGGAAAAGAGGCCTAAAAGTGCTGGAACTGCATTTACTGGAACAAATTTAGAAAGGCAACAGCAGACAGATCCAGCTCCTACTGATTACTCTGCACACATTTCATGGCAGAATAAACTGGAATGGGTGTTTTAACGGCAGATGCCAATCTCTAGAGAACAGGGAGGCCGAAGACCGATAACTGTATTACAACATATAAAACAATTTAACATTAGCAAATAAGAAATTGAACTACATTTTAAAATAATAAAATAAATACATATATATATATATATATATATATATAAAATTATAAACAAATAAATAAAACATAAATTACACTTACAAGAAAATAAATAAATACATAACTGATTAACTTATTAATATATACATTTGTAAATGTATTTATTTTCAGCAATAATTAAATTAATTTTTATATATTTCATTTTTAAATTAGTAATAATTTACTTAATGCAATTAGTTCATTAGTAATAATTTACTAAATAAATAAATAAAATGTATTTTCATATATTTGAATACATTTCAGGTAAATATTGCATTTATTTATAATATCATAATATCATATTTTCTTTGAAATGTATGCAAAGGTATTTGAAAACAGTATCGAACTAAAATGATTAGTTGATTACACAGTTTATCCTTATGGCTATTTATTTATTTATTTTTTTTTACATTTTTTGTTCATTCCGAAAAAAAATCTAAATCCCTTCAGAAATGTTTAGCGATACCGTTCCAGTGAATTCCAGAGGGATGGCAGGGAACGGGTGGGTGGTAGCGGGTCGGGTCAGGGGGCCCAGACGGGCCAAAACAGCCCATTAAACACTCTCACACTGAAGACATGAGAGTGAGGATGGAAAAGAGGAATATAAAAGAATGCAAACAGGACGAATGTGGAGATAGAAAGAGTTGCTTCTTGCGGCGATTGACCTCATTAGCAGAAACTCCCTTTGTAACAGCAACAAAGCTATGCTAAATATTGACCACACACAGACTCGCACTTTACAACGGCACTACTAACACTCGCGGGGTAAAACTGCCACAGCAATTCTGCACGGGAAGAAAGACGAGCGAAACTTCCAGCTGGGGACAGCCTTCACTGCACTAACACACACACACTTGCTGCATAACTGCCCAGACAAACATCCTCGGGCCAAGTCAGTTAAGGCTATTCATTAGCCAGCCACTTTTTCTCCTTCCTGGTGAGAGTGTGTGTTTGTACGAGTGCGATTACGACATCGCTGCTGCCAGAGCAAACACACCTGTGTGGAAGCTGTCAAGTGCCTCCCAAAAGCGGCCCACATCACAGCCAAGCATCGCAGCTTCCTGTGGGCCAGAGTTTAACAGCTCACAACAACATAACAGCTTCAAATTATACGGTGTTGATAACCATACAGCACTGGTATATGACGTCATGCGCTCATTTTCTCCGCTCTGCCGTCTGGCACTAAATGAACCGGTCCGATTGTGGATCATCTTGAGTCACGGACATCTGAATTGGACAAACAGCATCTCTCACAGGATGGACAGTGTAACTGCAGGGGTCTCGTGGGTATTGTGTTGTGGTCTTTTGTTTCCAACAGGGTTCAGATTCAGAATGGCAGACAGTGTCAGTGAAGACATTTATAATGTTACAAAAGTTTTCCAATTCAAATAAATGCTGTTTTTTTTAAACTTTCTATCCATTAAATAATCCTGAAGGAAAAAAAAAATCACAGTTTTCACAAACAAATTAAGCAGCACAACTGTTTTCAACATTGGTAATAATCAGAAATGTCTCTTCATCGTCAAAACGTCATAGAATGATTTCTGAAGGATCATGTGACACTGAAAACTGGAGTAATGATGCTGAAAATTCAGCTTTGATCACAGAAATAAATTACATTTTAAAATATAGTAAATCTTTCAATAACGATAAAAAAGAAAAACATTTGAACAGTAGTGTCATTTGAAATTAATTTCATTCGGATCACTTGCAAATTCTAATTCTAAACTTTGGGTGTACAAAACAGTCATAAATAGCAAGCAACCAATCAAAACACCCTAGAAACATCATAGCAACATGCTAAAATCCCTCAAACTGCATAGCAACACCCTGGCAACCGCCCAACATGTGACAAGCGAAATCAGAATCACTCCTCAGAAAAATATAAGCAGCACAGTTACTGTTAAATAAAACTATTACACATTTCTGTAACTGAAAACAATATTCAACGTAAGTGAATGTATTTTACTTATTCAGTTCGTTTTTTTAAGTATTAAAACTACTAAAATTACTAAAATCTTTAATGAAAACTGAAAATATAAAACAATAAAACTCATATATAGCATATAATAATGACCAATTATCTGATTCAAATTTCTAGAAAAATTCAATTCTGCTAAATGTACTTGATTAGCAGTTAAAGGCCTCATCAAATAAGCTAAAATATTTAAAACAAGCGCACAAGGAAAGGGGGAAGTTTGTGAATTAATGTAATTTATAGAGCGTTCTGTATAATTCTGCAGGCTTAGATGCCATGCATAATGAAAATGTTGTTTAATAATGAGCCTATGATTAATGCCTTGACCTCATACGTTCATAAAGAGCCCCGTCTATCTCTCGCTCTTCTGAAGAGTGCATCATTTGAGCACATAAAATGTACAGCCACCTGGTGTTGGAGCGTTTGAGCAGATTATGAGACAGATCTAAGTGTCAAAGGTGTCCTCCATTAGCCTGAGCTCTGAAACTGTGATTTGGGTTCATCCGATACAGAGTTACATCACCCGCAACTTCCTCAGCACCCCATTTCCTTTGCCTAAAACAGACTGGGTCAAAATAAACTGGCCTTAAAAGACATCTGCTGCGTGTGTGGCCTATCAGATAGTCTATGAGCTGTGCTATTTAAAAAACACTTAAAACCAAACGGTTGATGATCGGGACGTCACGTCTCGTTACAGTTTTTACTCGCAATGCGCATACGCTGTGACCGAAGAGATCAGATTCAGAAATGACCGTTTAATGCCAAAGAGCTTCGCTGAGAAGTTCATTAATGATCTGATGCACTTTGTTGTTTCCAAAGATGTTCACTGTCCATCAGCACTGGGATATGAGAGCAAAGGGCAGAGGCTGCTGGGTCAAAGGTCAAGGGTCAAAGGCCAGAAGGGTCATTACTCGCTGCTTAATTGGTGGATTACCCCAGCTGCATACTCTATGTGAATGCAAGGACACACACATACACACACACACACACTGGAGAAACTAGCACTGGATTAACTAAATCTGTGTGCGGAGGAAAAAGCATTTAACGGTTTTCACTAACAGGTATATAATAACTTTTTTCCACTTTGAATATATATTGAATTGCAATTTAATGATGCAAAGCTGAATTTTCAGCATCATTACTCCAGTCTTCCATGTCACATGATCTTTCAGAAATCATTCTAATCTTGATTTTTGTGGAAACTGTGAAACATTTATTTCAGGATTCATAGGATTTTGATAGAACAGCATTTATTTGAAATAAGCTATTATTCTTCACGGTCACGTTTGACCATTTTAATGCATTTTTGCTGAATAAAAGTATTAATTTCTTTCGAAAAAATAATACTGATCCCAAACTTTTGAACTACGGGTACTGTAATTTCCATTCATGCAGCAAGGAAGTCAATCAGCCCACTACTTTCAGTGTCACATTCTGACCTGTGCATTTGTGCTTCAGACTGTCCGTCTGCGCTGCAGAGAGACTGCGCTCATGGTTGAGTGTCGACTAATGCAAGAATTTCATTGAAAATCCAACGCCATCCATGTGCTCAGGCAGGTTGCAGCATGCAGTTTTATGCAGTGATTTGAAGGCTAAAGCTAGATAAATCAAAGTAATCCCTATAATTCTACCACGGAGAGGAAAAAATCTTTGGTCATATATAATGGAAACTTTTACTTATCATTTGGTAATTTATTGCTGTTACAAAATGCAATTATTAGAATGAGCACAAGAACTGACAAGGCCACAAGAACTAAAAATATAACCGTATCTCTTCTCTTAAAAAAGGTGCTGAAGAAATATAGATAAGTGTTCATACGATTCCCAGACAAATTTAATGAGCAACATATTATTAGTGGTGCTTGTTTAAATTTGTTTTAAGTTTGACCAAAATACCAGAAATTGTGCTTTCTAAGTGGCTGAAATGGCAAGTCATATACTGGCTAAACAGAAGCTTAAAGTCTTCCATAGTCAATAAAACTCATCTTTGATCACCAAAATGGCATATTTAAATGTTTTATTTCCTGTGGAAAAAAATATTCATGACTTTAAATAGCTTGATTGTAACTCTACACCCTTACTTCACTTGGTACAAGTGGACCCATGAATATGCATATGAGCCCTGCCTCCACTCACTCACACATGTATCGTTCTCTACAACGTTGGACAAATAATGTCAATTAACCCTTATGTGCTGTTGTGGCTTTTTTCAGCCACTAAGGGGTATTTTTTAGTCTTAATTTGGCCATAACTTTTTCCTTGTTTCAGCAAATGGAATGATTTTTGGTGACAAATCTTATTTTGACACATATTTTGGGAAAATGCTTTGAAATTTTTCAAAAACTCAACAGTACACTCTGGGCAAATTCACTACCCTTTCGTTATGTTCGTGGCTGAAAAAAGCCACTACTTTAAACTGCCGTAAAAATGCATCAGATAAATTATTTTTTTTGCATAAATCTATTAACCGACCTCAGTCCTGATCAAAACTACTAATTTTTTTTTTTAAATTCAGGATTTTAACTCTTTAATTGCCAAATTCATAAATGATGTCACTGATTTGGGAAAAAAAACACACAAAATGACTTATTTTCAATATAAAATATGATTGTGGACTGGATTTTTTTTTACCTTTTATCACAGTCTTGGACATGTCAAAGATTAGAAACAACATTGGTTTTGATGCATTGTTAGTTTTTGTGTAGCATCAGATTTTAACTTTTTCTCCCTCATTTACTGTTCGTGGCTGTTTTTGCCCCATTGACTTCCATTATAACCACATTTTTTGATTGCAAAGCCATGACACCATAAAATCATGCATTTTTGATTGTTGATGGTTTTCCCTGTTGGGAAGAGGTAAAATTAGTAATTTTTACTGTTGATAACCAGGTGCAACCATTAACCCTTTAGATAGGCCTGTGCAAAAAAAAGCTTAGTTTCTGGCTTTTACATGGAGTTATATGGAGTATAATAGCATATTACAGTGTGTATATGTGAGTGTGTGTGTGCGTGAGTGTATGAGAGAGTGTGAGAACTCACCTTGATGCGTCTGAGAAAATAAAATATACACTTCAGCTCTCAAAACTACATGGAGTAAACAAAAACAAAGTAAGTGTATTTATGCATCTGCTGCCTTTTGATGGTGAGAAATGCAGACTAAACAAAAACAAAGCAAGTGGATATAAACGCTTGTCATTTGATGGTGAGAAGAGCAGCAAGCAACATGAGAAAGGGCTTGACTTGTAGTGAAGTTTTAGAGATGATTATGCAGCCTGACCCCTCCAGCGACCTGCAGGAGGTATTGTCTTCTCACTCTGACCGCAGACTCAGGACAGTCAGATCCTGGTTTGGATGTGGCACCCTCATCATCATCTCAAGCTTTCACTGAAGACGAGGAGGATTCAGAGGATCCTGGATCTGGGTGGACTGGGAGAATCTTGAGATGGACATGGTGGCTCTGAAAATCACACGACCACTGCGATCATCCCACAGGCAACGTGTGGACTCCCCTCTGGATCTGAAGACGCTGGCCAAAATCAGTAGCCCCATATAGGCACAGAGATCTGTGGAGTCCACCCCAGTCCAGTTTCTCATTGTGCGGTGCCCATGGAGGTTGGTCATGCTGACAATGAGGTCAGTCATCTCCTCCGTAAAAAACAGATTGAACACAGAATCCATGTTCTGGACCCTTGCGATAGCATAGCGTGTCGGCCCTCGACTCACGCCTCTTGCAGGCTGAAGAAAAGGAATTGTCTCCGCATTGGTGGAAAACCATACTTCACCATTTCTCCCAATCCACCCAGATCCAGGATCCACAGAATCCTCCTGCTTTCAGTGGAAGCTAGAGCTCATTGAAGGCGAGGAGGATTCAGAGGATCCTGGATCTGTGGACTCCACAGATCTCTGTGCCTACATGGGGCTACTGATTTTGGCCAGCATCTACAGATCCAGAGGGGAGTCCACACGTTGCCTGTATAGGATGATAGCAGTGGTCGTGCGATTTTCAGAGCCACCATGTCCATCTCAAGATTCTCCCAGTCCACCCAGATCCAGGATGCTCTGAATCCTCCTCGCCTTCAGTGAAAGCTTGAGATGATGATGAGGGTGCCACATCCAAACCAGGATCTGACTGTCCTGAGTCTGCGGTCAGAGTGAGAAGACAATACCTCCTGCATCTCGCTGGAGGGGTCAGGCTGCATAATCATCTCTAAAACTTCACTACAAGTCAAGCCCTTTCTCATGTTGCTTGCTGCTCTTCTCACCATCAAATGACAAGCGTTTATATCCACTTTCTTTGTTTTTGTTTAGTCTGCATTTCTCACCATCAAAAGGCAGCAGATGCATAAATACACTTACTTTGTTTTTGTTTACTCCATGTAGTTTTGAGAGCTGAAGTGTATATTTTTATTTTCTCAGACGCATCAAGGTGAGTTCACACACTCACGCACACACACACTCACATATACACACTGTAATATGCTATTATACTCCATATAACTCCATGTAAAAGCCAGAAACTAAGCTTTTTTTTGCACAGGCCTGTCTAAAGGGTTAATGGTTCCACCTGGTTATCAACAGTAAAAATTACTAATTTTACCTCTTCCCAACAGGGAAAACCATCAACAATCAAAAATGCATGATTTTATGGTGTCATGGCTTTGCAATCAAAAAATGTGGTTATAATGGAAGTTAATGGGGCAAAAACAGCCACGAACAGTAAATGAGGGAGAAAAAGTTAAAATCTGATGCTACACAAAAACTAACAATGCATCAAAACCAATGTTGTTTCTAATCTTTGACATGTCCAAGACTGTGATAAAAGGTAAAAAAAAAATCCAGTCCACAATCATATTTTATATTGAAAATAAGTCATTTTGTGTTTTTTTCCCCCCCAAATCAGTGACATCATTTATGAATTTGGCAATTAAAGAGTTAAAATCCTGATTTTTAAAAAAAAATTTAGTAGTTTTGATCAGGACTGAGGTCGGTTAATAGATTTATGCAAAAAAATTTGAAAAAAATATTTATCTGATACATTTTTACAGCAGTTTAAAGTAGTGGCTTTTTTCAGCCACGAACATAACGAAAGGGTAGTGAATTTGAACAATGCACAAGGGTTAATATATGATTAATTATTTGGCCTGACTACGTTATCAAACAGCTAATGATATTATATTATATTATATTATATATTCTCTTATATATTCTATATAAACTCCCTTGCTTCACGGCATAGTTAATGATATGCTAAAGCCCGTCCGCTCATTGATGTGATTGGATAGGTAGTTTGTGACGTCAGAAACACCAGCGATTTCAAACCGTGTTTTTGAGATTGAGGGAGAAAATACTCAGCAATGGTGCTGACTAATGAATTTGCACCTGGTTTGTCTTAATGCATATCAAAAACACTAAAAGCTTGATTTTAACCATAGGGCGTCTTTAAGAAGGTTTATTAGTTTATTGCTTTTTACGAATTTGAAAAATCACATTGGCTTGGTAGCATTAAATAATAAATAATTCAAACTAGCAATAAATTCTATACAGAAAGCAAGCAAAGAATGTTCCACATCACTAAAGTGGTCTATCTAGCTAACGTGGACTTGTGCTGACAGACTCGAGATTCTCTAGAGACAGATCCATCCATCCAGTGAAGAACGCTAACAAATTACTCACACTTCACTCAGTGTGGATAGAGACAGCTTAGCCGCTTTTCCATCATCAGGCCAAACGGTTCTCTTTGCTTAAAGCAACACCGAGTAACTTTTCCTCTGCGGTCGCCCTACAGGTTGGAAGCGGAATTGTTGTCGTAAATAATTTAGCCTACCGCAGCCTACTGATGCACGCGCACACTCGCCGTTTATCCAGCACCGGTTTTGGAATCAACAATGGCCACAGACAATTTGAGAAAGTGGCGGGGGAAGCTGCGTATGACGTTTGTGCTCTGGTTACTACCCGAAACCCGAAGTTACATAGTGCAAGTAAAAGCGATACAGACCACGTCAGGCTATAGCAGACGTGTCATTTAACATATTATAAGGATGTAGGGATGTACATATAGGGATGTAACGATTCACTCGCAACCGGTTGAAAAATCGATAAAAATGTGCGACGATTCAATTCGGTTGAAATGTTAAACGAATCGCGATACACGTTTTAAACAGCAGGGGCGTTTACTGAATAGCCTACTGTGAAGTTGTGAACCTCGCTTTATAGGCATAATAGCAGCGAGCACACACTGGCGTAAACCTAGCGAGTGTTCATAGTAATGAACTGAAAACACTTGGTTTGCTCTGCTCGCGCCGCGCCAGTGTGTGTCAGACTGTGTGCATGCGCCGTCAAACACATGGAGACGGCAAGCGTAGATGTTGTCTCGTTCAAATCGGAGCTGTGGCGGCATTTTGACTCTTCGTAGACTAATAATAACAATAAGCTAATCAGCACATCACCGTAAAAGTCCTTAATACGACAAGTGTGAGAGCTACGGAGATCACAAGGTGCGTCAGTGTTTCCATGGCAATCACAGGTCGTATTTATTTTATCTCTTTCTCTAAATGTGTACATTTATTTTTAAAATGATTTGTCAATGGTTATGGCATATTTTGCTAAATGTGATCTGTTTTTTTAACTCTTTCTAGTTTAATGTTACAAATTGAGACAAAATTAAAATCTTTCCTTTGTTACAATGTAAAACGCCTGTCAATGTGGTAGGCCTACTAATTTTACAATCTTTCACTTAGTGTGCGAAGGTACCAGTGTCCAGCCTCTTGACCAGACAGACAGAAACACTGAGTTAAAACAACCTTGAAGGGAATTTTTTTTCCTTCAATGTAGTTTTATTATTTGACAAATATACTTCAAAATGAAAAAGAAATGTGCAGCATTTTGTCTGAGAAATAATAAAAGAGACACTTTTTCATTTATAATTTGTCTTAAATCTCTCTTTTTTTAAAATATTGTGAATAGTATCGCATCGTGAGTTGAGAGAATCGTTACATCCCTAATCACAAGGGTTTTGGAAATATTTGTGAAGGTTGAAAACCTACAGTGTTACTTTAACCGTTCCATTCCGTGCCGATCCGGCCCAGCCAGCACGGATATAGTTTCATTTCCCACTGTGAGCCTGATAACGCGGCTCTTTTGAATCTAACAGAAATGTGTCAGTTTTTGCTTTGGTAGTGCAAGAGTTTACAGACGGTATGAGATCTAAATAGCGAGTGTGTTATTGAGGATGATCAGCCATTTCTTTTATTTTCATTATTAACTTGTGCTTACTTCGCTCAAATAGTTCAATTAGCTCAAATAGTCAAACAGCTCTTGTATTCTTGTCTTCTATATATATATATATATATATATATATTATATATATATATATATTTTACAATTCCATCAGTTTTTTTAAAGTACATTTTTGGATAGATAAAAAAAAAAACAACAGTTTTTTTTTATACTTTTTATTTTGACAAAATTATACCTAATCCACCTTTCTTTTTGGACTTGGACCGCATTAGAAACTCAATAGCCACACTAGCTAGCATTACAAAAGCGTGACTGTCTACTTTAAAGGTCATTTTTAATAGTACTGTCTAGTCTGCAGGTGCGTGAAACAGCTGTTCCCCACAATCACAGTGTGAAGTTTATATCAGATATGAGCAGGAAACAAGATAGCCATTATGCTAAGAGCAGGTTAACATTATAAAGGGGAGCTGAACAGATGTGTTTGGACACGATAAAGCTACTCTGAGCTATCAGCAGATATTTATCCTCCATCAAAACAGTTTAAAATCAAACTAAACACGCTTTTATTTTTATTTAGCCGTATTAGGTTACCCGTAGTTTGGAGCAGTAATGATGTTATACAAAAGAAAACATTATTTATATAGCAAACAATAAGAGGCCGTGCTAATCTCCATAGGCTTATCGGTCTAATTCTTGCAAGTATGACGTACATGCTCACACTGATTTATTTCATGTACAGTACGTGCAGAAATGTGTGCATTCAAAACCACAACAACTTCTGTTCTAAAGGAATTTAAAAATAGATGAACAATCTCTCTGTATATACAGTAGCTACTCAGTTCAGTGGTTCATTGCAGCTCAAGCACTCGTTACTGCTGATTACTGGTATTGTGCTTTTTTTAATTAGAACACAATGCTCTGTTGTTTAGGATGCTGGAGGGCCCCTGAGGCAAGAGACACAGAGAGAGAGAGTTTGGGCCATAGACAGTACGGTGTTCAAATCAAGCAATGAAGAGTAGGTTCTGACTGCGGGTTCATATATTTCATCCCCAAATCAAATGACAAAAAAAAAAAAAAAAAAAAACTTTGCACAAAGAATACCACAAAATTAATCCAATTTCCCATTTTTGCATTGTAATATTATATTTTTCAACATTTACAACCAAATTCTTGCAGCAGTGTAACTCGATTGCAATTTAGCCGTGTCGATCAACTGGCAAAATACCGGCAGTGGCGCATTTCACGGACAAGAATCCATGAACATCATTATTAGACCATTTTTCCTAAGGCTGCTGTCACAGTCTCCGTCTGCACCTTTCCGTCTGAGTCTTCTTCACTACACTTCCCAGGATCCTCTTGTCTCCCCACCTGAACTCACTCCCTCATCAACCACCTGTGCATCGTCGTCATCATCTGTGTCACCTGTTCTCACCTCATTATGTTTGATTTCTGCTTGTATTTAGTTTGCCTGTGCTCATTCATTCATGGTCGGTCGATGTTCATGTTACCCTGAGTGTTTGTCCGTCTTCTGTGCCTGTACCTGTTTTGAGTCTTTAGTAAAGTAATTGAATTGGAGCATTTGCCACTTCGGTCTTCTTCTGCCTGCACTCCTCAACAAACCGTGACAGCTGCATGATATATTAAAGCCATTTAAAGTCATAATATAGCATAGTGGTGGTAATGTGTGAGATCGCAACGGCTGCGATTCAATTAAATAAATATTTGCGCTGCAGCTTTCAGAGTTAAGCGCAGCTCTTTGTCATTTGTCAAACGTTTTATCCGATAAGAAAACATTAAAAAGTGGCTGTAGCATTTCTATCATAAAGAAGTGGCAAAATAATAACGAGGTTTTAATTAAATGTTGTTTGGCTGATATTAAACATGACACCCTCTGCAGGCATTTGTTATAATACATAATTTATAGGAGTTGATTATGTTTACATTATGTACATTACATGATGTATTTTAAAAGTGTTTTTTAATAAAACCATAGGATTTCATACATTTGCTTTTCATTATTCATTTGAACCAATTATAATTGCCTTATTGTTATTATATATGTATTTTAAGTCATTTTTAAAGGCTACTGTTCACTTAGGTCTTTTTTTATAACCACAAAAATATCCGATTACTCAATTACCAAAATAATTGTTAGTGAAATAGTAATTAGTAATTAATAATAGTAAATAGCAATTTGAAGTTGTTTTTTTTTTAATTATCTTTAAAACAAAAATATAACAATGTTCTCAGAATTACTTATTTTTGCACTTATTTTCTTGTTTATAGGGCGAACAATACAATATTTCCACATCAAAGACAGAACTTCTTCAATAAAAATGCCCTTGAATTAGCACCGTATTATGATTAGTGGTACAGAACAAAGCAAAAACTTGAAAGAAAAATTGAAATTTCGGACAGTTTGACACCAGATATGCCAGCAAAACATGCAAAGACATATAAATGTATACATGTAAAGCCTAAAATCTTTCCACACACACTAAAAGTCCAACTGAAGCATAAACCTGTACAGTATAAAAGCTCCTCAACACAATTTTCTCTTCACTGAAATAACATGACAAGATCCATTTTCTGCGCAAGAACAATGTCTTTCAGCTTACAAAACCAGCAAGCTTCTATTAACTACTTATATGTCTTTCATTCTGACCCGACTCCCAAGGTCAAGTTCAGCAACAGATTCCTTCCTGCATTACATTTGCCACTGGTCTATTCCCATGCCACCATGAGGTAACTGCTTTTAATTGCCAAGGCAACAAAACCACTCTAGACAACAAATAACCTGTAGGGTGGGCCCTAGGGTGGGCTATGCCACATGCCAGATACTCCCTTACAACATCTGCCATCTAGCTGTAATGTTTAACTCCAGTGGTAGAGGCACATCCAGTGATCATAACAAGACTGCAGTATAATAATGTAAACAGTGTATGGCATGTTCTACTATATATGGCCATGTGTGTGAACGCCTGCAAGAGTGAACAGGAAAATCTATGCCAGTGGTGGCAATGATGCTTATTTGCAAAGCATATGAACCCTTTTAGCTGGTGTAATGCTGTTGCCTTTTGAGTTTACTGCACAATGCACACATTTGGGAATGTAGTATAGTGGCAATAGAAATTAAAAAACATTACCATTCAAAACTTTTTTGAAAGAAGACTATTATTCTTTTCACCCGGGCTGCATTTATTTGTAACATTGTAATATTGTGAAATATTATTTAAAAAAAAAAAAGTATAATATTTTTAATATAAAAAATTCAAACAATTAAAAATATATCACTGTGATCGAAGCTGAATTTTCAGTATCATTACTCCAGTCTTCAGTGTCACATGATTTCAGAAATCATTCTGATATGATGATTTAATGTTCAAGAAACATTTCTGATTATTAATGTTGAAAACAGTCCTGCTTTATATTTTTGCGATAAAAACGAAGAAACAAAATCTGGATTCTTTAGCATTTATTGTCACATGTGATGCTCTTATTATGTTTTTCAGACATACATATATGTATATATATATATATATATATATATATATTAGGGCTGTCAAATGATTAATCACGATTAATCGCATCCAAAATAAAAGTTTGTGTTTACATAATATATGTGGGTGCACATGCATGTATATTTAACAAAAAAAAAATTATTTATGTATAAAATATTTATATTTATATTTCTTAAATATATACAAGCATGTGTGTGTATTTATATATATATAAAATAATTATACATTATTTTGGATGCGATTAATCGCGATTAATCTTTGACAGCCCTAATATATATATTTATTTTATTTTTTTTGTGAATGTAAAACGTCTGCAAAGTTTCAAAGATCAAAGTGCACGAAAAATAAAGTTATTGTCTCCTAAAGGAAGGGAAAGGAGGAGTTTAGAGACTGAATTTTCGAAAAAAAACGCTTTCAGAGTTTTTGAGAAATGAGTGGAATGAGAAATGAGGTGATGTGCAGTGTATTATGTGAAAAGTGTTTTTTGACCTTTGATGCATGGACATTTATTGTAGAAGACCTAAAAAAAACTCAGGAAATTCGAAATTCAGGAACGTCATATCATAATGGGGTGAAAGTGTTATTTTAATAAAAAGAAAAATCATACTGACCGTGAAAATCTCCTATTATTTCTAATTAAAGTCTTTATTTGTTCTAGGTAAAGTGTTTCACTGCAACTGCGGACTGTTCGCGGTGCATCTGCAGCATGTCAGGCTGAAATGAAATAATAGCCCTGAAAAAATGTAATTTTCCTGTTATTCACCAGATACCGCAGTCCTAATCTGCTGCACCTCGGTTTGACCACGTCAAGCAAGTTGCTCTGACAGCATCACAGACACACAGATTATTGGTCATTGTGCTATTCCGTTGCCAGGAGCGAATATTCCGTAACCATGGAAACAATGTTAATGTTCTCCACAAATCTGAGCCAGAAATCTGAAGTGTGTTCTGGAGCTTTCTGAAGAAAAATTACAACACAGGCCTTAAAGTCTTAAGATGATGTACAATATAAACAGTATTTTCCAACTAAATTGGCCTATAATTCTGATAAATAGTTACTGTAATATATCACAACAGCCCCTGAAAAAAACGAAAAAAGAAAAAGGCTATCAATCTTAAAACACGATAGCATGCATCTGCAGCTCCTGGCAAGAAAGCCTGATAATAAGTGTGGTGAATTTCCAGCTGAGCACTGGATGTTTTGGGGAGTTTCGTGTGTTCTCATAGAGGGTTTAAAAGCAGAAAGCTGAGAGTTTGTTCCCTTC
The DNA here is from genome assembly GCF_988280905.1 of Pimephales promelas. Taxonomy (NCBI): domain Eukaryota; kingdom Metazoa; phylum Chordata; class Actinopteri; order Cypriniformes; family Leuciscidae; genus Pimephales; species Pimephales promelas. Next base: position 12,695,214 of record NC_142771.1, on the reverse strand, counting down.
ATGGTGGATCTGTATGCATAATGGATTCTCCTCAGCAGTGAAACTGTATTCCCCACACAAAGACGAAGCAACCTGAGCGAAATTCCTGGTAGACTGGGAGAGGCGTTTTACTTCTCGTTGTTTAGGGTTTGTGGCATCTCCCCGACTCAAAAGCCAACAATCCACGCAACACAATTTCCCCACACCCACATTAAAACACACTTTCCACCACTGTCAGACACAATGCCTCGTTTTATTTCGACGCAAGTTGCCATGGTGACGAGAGCAACAGAGCGAATACAGTGGCTACTCACAAGCCCCTCTGACACGACTCACACCCTCACCCCGCTAAACGCACACAAGACCAGTGCTGACAACCAGAAACCAGCTGGAAACAACATGACCCGATTCATAACAAAGACTTCACAACACGGGATATAGTGCGACTTATAATGCCTGACAACAAACTACCTGAGACGACGAGCATTTACCTTCTCTCATTGTCATCTAGGTGGGCGAACAGCACATTCTTAGAGATGGCTTTGGCCAGGGCGGTCATCGTCTTGTAGTCCTTTGGAATGACCTATAACCAAAGAAAACAATGAGTTACTAAATTAAGTGTAGGTTTTCCTGGCATGTTGAAGTTTCTGCAAAATAATATCTACATTTGCGTACTCTATGATATTCTTCTGATCACCCTTTCACCCATTTTATCATACACAAGGCAGAAATGTAAATGATTGCTTAGAGAATTAATAGTACACCTCTTCTCAACAATGTCCATGATTTGAGGATCCATTCTCGTTCATACTGTAGCACAAATCATGCGGGACCATGACGTGTCATGTACCGATGTTTAGTACTTGGGGTTTGTGGTAATTAAAGGAGTCGTGACATGGATTTTTATTTTTATTTTAATGTGTTCTTTGAGGTTGACATATAACGTTAATTTAATATTTAGTATTAACACCCACTCGCAATTGCATCTGAGTAATTTACAGACAACGCATTATAAAATCTTTACTGTGAAAGATTTATAACTATTTGTTAATGTCTTGCTCTGGAGGCAGGCATTTGCAAATGTATTTGGCCATTTGATGTCAGATCCCGCAATATCGAAATGAGCTTGATTAAAAAAATCCTTTGTTTATAATGAGGAAAACGTTTTCAGCTATGAAACTTGCATGTTTTAATGGTACAAAGGCCTCTTATATGTCAAAAGATCAAGGCAAAATTTATGAACCCTTTAGTCATCATTTGAACCTTATCAAATTGCCAAATTGATTTTAAATAAAAATGTACAATCAAAATCAGTCTTTTATCATCAAATAAAACTATAACAAACCATTTTTGTTAATTGAAATAAGGCTGAAATTAAAAATATATAATTATTAAAAGAAAAACTTAATCTTAAACTTAAAAAAGCCTTAGAAAATAACTGAAATAAATAAGTTAATACATAATATTAAGTACTTAAATAAAATAAATTAAAGTTAAATAGAAATATATCAAATAAAAGCAAGTTCAAAATAATAAATACTATAACATTATATAAATAACACAAAAATAACGCTGGTGCTTAATTACGTTCACAGCAAATGTTCCTGGTGTTATTGTGCACAATTCAGTGAATGTACTCATATTCATAGCACGTTTCGACTTGTTTTCTGCTTACATAATTAAGGTGGTACAGAAAAAGAAAACGACCAATAATATCATAGAGTAACATTTCCATCTAATCAAATAAAATTCACGTCGCATCCTGTATTATTTCCAGATTATTTCAGAAGAACCGCATTATAAAAATTGTTAATGCCAATTTTTGTCATCTATAATGAAAAAAAGTATCTAATGTGAAGACGTGGAGTTGAACCTGGTTTAGTACTAAAGGGAAGAATCCAAAACAGGGTGTTTGAAAATAACTGCAATTTTTATGAACCTTTCTGACGTAGCTGACGGCATCCTCCTCTGTGTAGACTTCAGCGCTGACTCCACCTCTCCGGCGCCTGGCCTTCACCACTGGGTTTGGAGGAGGAGGAGACACTTCATCATCGTGAGAGTCCGACTGCGAGTTGGACTTCTGACGGGCCATGATCTGCTTGCATTCTTCCTGTGGAGAGAGGACGTGAACGATACATATGATTAGACATCCATTTGAAAGCATCGAGAGGATAGGTACCCATCTAATGAAGAGCTGGATTTTTCATCCTCGTTACACAGGACACACACAAAAAACAGTGCAAAGTTAAAACAGAAGACAGCTACGATTAAAAAAAAATCACGATTACAGATAATAAAATCTAATGCATCTAAAAGACTGAAACGTACTGTGAGCACAGACAGCGGATACAACAGCACTGAGATTTCACTAGCAGAGCGAGAGAGAGAGACACTGAAAGATTCCCGTATGACAGAGGGAAGAACAATGAAGCTGCACTCCACAGCACAAATGATGTTTGTGTCCATGAGACAACTAGTCGGAGAGGCTACACACAGTCTCACGGTACATTACTGCATGTGGGGTGGACATACGTCATTTATAAATGTATTGTGTTAACATACTACTATATATGATGAATATGTAATCATATGTATAATACATTTTGATTTCTTACTAAATATTTTTTTTACATAAAACTAAACTACACTCACAAGCCACTTCTTTATGTACACCTGTTCAACAGCTCGTTAATCAGTCAATCGCATGGAAGCAAATGAATGCATTTAGGCAATTAGACATGGTCAAGATGATCTGCTGAAGTTCAAACTGAGCATCAGAATGGGAAAGAGAGGTTGTTGGTGCCAGACAGGCTGGTCTGAGTATTTCAGAAACTGCTGATCTACTGGGATTTCCATGCACAACTATCTCTAGGGCTTACAGAGAATGGTCTGAAGAAGAGAAAATAGCCTGTGAGCGACGGCTCTGTGGGTGAAAATGCCTTGATGATGCCAGAGGTCAGAGGAGAATGACTGGTTTGAGCTGATAGAAAGGCAACAGTAACTCAAATAGCCACTGGTTATAACCGATGTCTGCAACAGGACATCTCTGAAAGATGTGTGAACCTTGAAGCAGATGTGAAGCTCACTGGGTGCCACTCCTGTCGGCTAAACCTGGGACCACACTAACACATTTTTTTAAATCTCGAGAGACTACAAACACGATGATGAGAAATCATAGATTTAACCGATTTGTTCTTCTAGAGTGTGGAGTCCAGCGATGTGATCAGCATGTGATCTTGCCTGTGAACACGGGAAATCTCACAAAATCTCTAGCATCAAACGTGACTTTAAAGTAAACTTGCAAGGAGAAATGTCGCTTATAGTGTATGGACCGTTTTTACAGTAAATTTGCAGGGGGGAAAAAGAAAATTGTTTAGATGAAGTCGTGGTGACGGTGTGAACACTGACTTTAGATGTTACAGTGCGAGCTGGAGGGGACACTTCCATCAGCTCGCTTTCTAATTGGGTATCATTTCGTTTCAACAGATTCAGGCACTCTTAACACACCGCAGGAAAATCTGATAATCTGTAGAACCATCAAGATAATCGGGACTTTACCTAGGACTGTCGGAGAGGGAGAAATCGGTCCAGTGTGTGCCTATCAGAACAGGAAACTGAGGCAACATTTCGCCGAGACTCACCAAAATTGGACAACAAAAGATTGGAAAATGTTGCCTGGACTGCTGTGACATTCAGATGGTCGGGTCAGAATTTGGCGTAAACAACATGAGAGCATGGTTCTGTCCTGCTTTGTATCAACAACGGCTGCTGCTGCTGCTTATGTAGTGGTGTGGGGGATATTTTCTTGGCACACTTTAGTTTGGACCCTTTAGTACCAACTAATCATTGCCTAAAGGGATACTTCACCTCTGGAAAGATGAATGTGTATTTAAAATGGGTCATTTATGTAGAAGAAATGTGAAATTATTTTTGAATTTGGAGCTTTCTAGACTGAGAAAAGCCAGAAAATGTATTTTGGCTTATGTGGATGAAAGACAACAACTCCCAGAATGCACTTGCTCCGCTGCCCTAGGAGGCCACACCTACCGGTAACAGAGTACAAAAGTTAAACAACAAGTCTAGGCTACTAGTGAGTCTCTGTGATGAGTCTGCCCGAAATTGTGTTTCGAGATCGCCCAAAATGTCCGGGATTCGGCTTTTGAGTTCTACAGTCGCCATTCATCATGTTTACTGTGGCGAGCGGGACGAGTGAGGGCCCCGAGGTCGGTGGCGTGATTACCGATGAGCGAAACCTATGAGACACACCGGTCTCATATCTCTCACGGAGGAGCGGGAATTTTCTTAGCAATGTTAAAACGCACATCAACCAACCACTTGTTTAGCGTTCATCGACATCGACGGCCGGACATGTCCAGGAAAAAGAGTATGGTAACCCCTACTACTCTAGCCTGACTTCGTCATACTCCTTTTCCTATAGGAAGATGAGTCTGAAACCCCTCCGTCTGGCTTTGATTATGAGGCGTGTCTTAACCGAACCAGGAAAAAAAACAACTCTGCACTCAATTGGATAGTCGGTAAACCTACAACCAATCAGAGCAACGCAGTAAGTCAGCTACTTTGCATACAGTTGTCAAATACAGAACGTAGCCTAGCTTTACTTATTTTAGAAGTTAAATAACGAGTGTTGCTTCTTTTACTTACTCCTTCATGAATGCGACCAAAGGAGAAACCACAACGACCACAGGCTTTTCATTACGTCCCATCTTCTTAGCGACCGTCAGAGCCAGCTGATAAGTTGCACTTTTCCCGAATCATGTGGGACGGCAAAAATATCTTTCCGATCGACAAATGCCTTGATTGCAGTTTTCTGTTTGTCTATTAAAATTAATGCGCTGTCGATTTATTTTCCAACAGACGCGACAGCGGAATCTGTACATCTCAATTCTCCAGCTGCAGTCATCTCTGAGGGAAGACAGTTAGCGCTCTTTGATAACGTGATGATCACGTCCCTTCAGATCACCTGTCCATCATCATATAAAGCCCGCCCTGGCAATTTGATTGGCCCGATGATTTCTGAACCGATCATAATTACTCCTCAATGGATCGAGTCCAGACCGAACTTCCCGTCCAAAAAATGTTGTGGGCGGAGTTCGGGCTGGCATCCAGGCTACTACTACTCAGCTTTCTCCACAGAACAAGAGCCTGCTAGCTTAGCTTCCAAAAAAAAATGGCTGACACTATGTGTTTATTCTGTGAGTGAGATCCCACCCTCTATGGACGGGTTGAGATTGAGAACATGCAGGACAACCCTACTACTGACTGAAGTCTTAGGCCTCTGGACAAAAAAATCCTCAGATGACGCAAAAAAAAGACGATTTTTGCGTCATCAGATGATTTTTTCCAGACAAAAAAATACATAAATCTCTCGTCTCAGGGGGATATGAGGGAAGACTACCTGAGTATTGCTGCTGACCACGTCCATCCCTTTATGACCACATTGTATCATCTTCTGATGGTCACTTCCAGCAGGATAACACGTCAAATCACAAAGCTCAAATCATGTCAAACTGTGTTTTTGAACTATACAATACAAGGCCTCCAACTTTACAACAAAAATCCAACAATACAAGTTCACTATACTCAATTGGCCCCCACATTCACCAAATTCGCAATCCAGTCAAGCACTTTTGGGGTGCGGTGGAATGGGAGATTTACATCATGGGTGTGCAGCCAATAAATCTGCAGCAACAGTGTGATGCCATCATGTCAATGGACCAGAATCTCTAAGTAATGCATCCAGCACATTGTTGAATCTATGCCACGAAGAATTAAGGCAGTTCTGAAGGCAAAATCGAGGTCCAACCCAGACCTAGCAAGATGTACTTAATAAAGTATCAGGTGAGTGTGTGTATTTAGCGTGTGTGTGAATATTATATGAGTGGTTTTAGTGCATTTTTACGTGGTTACTTACTTATGAGTCACTCTCTACAACAGATTCTCTCTGGGATTCTGGCCTATATAAATCTGATATCAGTCTGTTAATTTTACAATTACAACTTTTACAGGGTATAAAAGATAAAGTGTTTGTAAAATGGCATAAACATCTGCCTCTGAAACATCCCCAGACACAAATACCAAAGTGAAGGCCGGCGAATGCAAAAGAACAGCTGGGCACATGCCACACACAAAACACACACAAGCTCTCTCCAAAGCTTTAGACAGCCATCAACAGGCCTGTCCATGAAATAACACATAAAGAGTCCAAATGTGCTCTGAAATCTGTGAAGCATTTACTTGAAATATTAACATTATAAATGTAACACTATAATTGTATTTACTGTGACTTTTGATCAATTAAAGTATTAATTTCTTCAAAAAAAAAAAAAAACACTGACCCCAAACTTTGAATGGTGGTATATGTATGGGCTCAAAAGGGATAGTTCACCCAAAAACGAAAATGTTGTCATTGATTACACGCCCTCATGTTGTTTCAAACCGTAAGGCTTTTGAAGATAATTTTAATACAATCTGAGTGGTTTATTTTCCTTCATTGACAGCTGCACAACTTTGACGTTTCAAAAAAATCATAAAGAGATCGTAAAACTAATCTATATGAATTGAGCGGTTTAGTCCAAATTTTCTGAAAGGACTCAAATGCTTTATATGATGAACAGATTTAATCAACAGATTTAGGCTTTTATTCATATTCAATCAGGTTCTTTCCAGTGTAACGCAGCACATTTGAGCTTCCGCTTAACCAATTTGTTCTTGCGACGTGTCAGGCAAGTTCAGTTGAGCTTCTGTTTATGTCCGCTGATCAATGTTTATATGAGAATAAAAGCCTAAATTAAAACAGTGATCAAGTCTCTTCAAAAAAATTGGACTAAACCACTCAATTCATATGGATTAGTTTTACGACCTCCGAACTGAAGTGTCAAAGTGGTAGTTGACTCAGTCTGACTCAGATTTTACACAAAAAAATATCTTCTTTCGTCTTCCGAAAACGTATAGAAGTCTCACGGGTTTGGAACAACACGAGGGTGAGTAAATGATGACAGAGTTAACATTTTTGGGTGAATTTTATTTTTTATTTATATGATTGACATAAAAACTGGTACATGAGCAAAATACTACTTTTTGTTAACTGGACAGGAGGTCACGTGATTGGTCGATGCCAATCTCAAGATGGACAAATATCAGCCTAGACGACCACTAAGAATCGTATATCATTAGAAGCTTTCATTTCTATTTAAAAGAAAACAGTAAGGAAATCCTGTCATCATTTGCTAGCCCTCATGCTGACTTGTGCCCTACATGTCCATTTTAATCCGGCACAGTTTTCATACACTCATTCACACACATTGGGTCAGGAATGTGTATCCTTTAGCAGCCCGTGGATTTTCATCTTTCTAAATGAACAGCAGGTGCCAGACAGAGAGAGAGAGAGAGAGAATTCATCTGACTAAAATGCAAGTGGGTCAGTAAACATCGTTCACCCAGCGGCTCAAAAGTATGAAGACACTAAATAACCTCAAAAAACACAAGCTATCGCTGAACATGCGTCATGAGGAGAAGACAAGGACAGTCGTTCTCTTGTTCTGAGTGCAATCTCAGCCCATCTGATCGCGTCTTATGAATACACAATCCCATCGGCTGTTTGATGCTCTACCTAAACCAGCAGAAGCCCATTCCTAACAAAAGCCCCAGCCCAAAGCATCTGCGGGTATGAAAAAGCCTGTTGTTCCTGGAGCACATGATCAAAGAAGATGTTTAGTTGCTGCTGAGTGTGGTGGATGCGGTTACTGGCACCTCCAGCTAAACGAATGACTGCTGTGACTTTCATAAGATCCGTGTAATCTAAGATTGGGCAACAACATCAAACAGCATCAGCATGCCTCCTAATTGTCTATTGAGGGGGAACGGGAATGTTGAAGAATCCAGCTCTTTACACTTCTGCTTACATAAAGTAAGTAGTACACCACACTACTGTTATTGGGGGCAATATGATTTTTTTCTTTTCTTTGTGAAATAAAAAAATTCACAATTTTTCAGCAAGGAAGCATTGAGTTGACCAAAAGGAATACGGTACATTTTTTCTCATGATGTTTGAATGTTTTAAATGCAATTTATTTGACACAAAGCTGAATTTTCAGCATTATTACTCCAGACCAGTGCCATATGATCCTTCAGTATGATGTTGATGTATGATTCAGTATGTATGATTCATATGAATCAGTATGATTCATATGATGTTGAAAAAGTTGTGCTGCTTAGTATTTTTGTGGAAAGGAAACTGCATTTCCTATTTTAAATAAATGCATAAATGCAGTTTCCTTTCCACAAAAATACTAAGCAGCACAACTTTTTCAACATTGATAATAATCAGAAATGTTTCTAGAGCATTGAATTATCATATTAGAATGATTTCTGAAGGATCATATGGCACTGGTCTGGAGTAATAATGCTGAAAATTAAGCTTTGTGTCAAATAAATTGCATTTAAAACATTCAAATAGAAAAGAAAATATGTTTTTTGTACAAATAAATAAAAGACGACTTAAAATAATTTTAATTTTAGAAGTTTGATTTCTACATCTAGAAAAATCCTATATAAAGTACTAGCCTATATATATATATATACACTGTAAAAAATGATTTTTTGGTTAAGTAAATACTAGTGAAAAGACCCAATGTAATTTACTTGAAAAAGTTAGTTCAGGCGAGAATTTAAAAAGCTAAGTAAATTCCATATCAGTACTTATTTCAAGCGAGTATAAATGAAAGTGTAATATCAACTCAATAAAATTAAGTAAAAATTACTCAACTTTTCTGATACTGGGGTTCCCATCATGCACTGGACCTTGAATAATTAATGAGGTTCATTTTTCACTGGTTTCCAGCTGTATTTACACTGTTTTATCATTGTTTTTTGTTTTCAGTATTAGTAAATTGCCATTTTGTGACATTTCGAGTAAATTTTTTGCTTAAAACGACACATTCAAACACAAAAACGATCCATCAAATGTTACCGCCATTGTGTATTGTCTACCAAGTATTGAGGTGTTTGCATTCACATAAGGCTTAAAGTCTGACATGATGTATATATAAATTACTTAGATGATCTAAGTAAAGAACATACTATAAATGACTAATAAAATTCAAGATAATTGTTTTAGTGAAGTGTAATACAAAGGCAAAGGAAATCGGTATTAATCAACCTTTTACAAGCCGAGTTAAAATTACTTATTTTTTGTAAAGTTTACTTAATTCCACATTCCAAGTAAATTTAACTTAAAGATTTCTAATTAAAGCTACTGATAAATATGTTTAGGTTTTTACTTGGCAAATCTTTGTAAATTTACTAGCATTTTCTGAGTGAGATCGTTTAGCAAGGTTTTTTCAAGTAAATCCTACTCCAAATTTTTTACAGTGTATATATATAGTAGTCAACATTTGAAGTGGATCAAAACTTTTCATCAAAGTTATATATGATTGTTTTAAGAAACTTCTTAAGACATCTTTTTAGTCAACCTTTCAATTTATAATTGTATTTTTTTGATTCTACTATGTATACTTGTATCTTCATGTTTGATTATTTTGTTCTGTACTGTAGCGCTTTGAGTAAGGCAAATAAAATTTATTATTATTATACATGAAATTTTGAACAATACCCGTTCTTGTCTTAGGACAACTTAGATGAACCTATTAAAGACCTATTCATTCATATTTAACTATATATATATATATATATATATATATATATATATATATATATATATTGTCTTTTTGTATACTTCTAGTTTTATGACTGTTGTAGTGTATTGCTGTAATGTTTAACTCTTTTTTTGTAGTTTAGAGCCTAAAAACATTTGGCAAAGGGACTACAAATGAAAACTAGCCTTCGGGCTAATTTGAGTACATTTACATTTAAGGATGTTAATTAATGTACACTGTCCCTTTTCTAAATAAATAAATAAAAAATAAAAAAATTAACTTTGTTGATCCACTTCAAATATTGACTACCATATATTTAAATAAAAATCTTAAAATGTCACGGGTACCGTATGTAATGATTATATTTTGTAGTTATACCAAGCTCTAAAATATTTAAACAGGTAGAAATTATAAGTATTTTTATTCTTATCCTTAAACTTTTGAATACTGTTGCCAACAATGAGATGCCTTGAAGTCAAAACATTTGAGAATCAGTGTAGATGCTGTAAAACTATATATAAGCCCAACAAAATCCAAAATTCAATGTTTACAGCTGCTAATGAACTTCATAGATTTTCCACAGATCCTGATAAAGTGCCTAAGATAAAGTCAACTCAATTCACACACTCCAGGAACAGATCAAAGAAGCATTAATAGAAACCAACGATTTCTCATTCCCAAAACCTGCAATTAACTCTAAAAATAATTAATATCCTTTCTATTGTGGTGCACTTGTCATCAAATAATACACAAAAAGAAAATCAACTTCACTATGAATGCTAACACAATGACAGTTAATGATCATGGATGTTTGAGGGAAGGCGAAAGCATTCGTTAAAAATGAATACACTAGCAGTGAATTCAGCCAGAATTTTTTCCAAAGCAATGTACAGTGCATTCATTACAGGATCATCCCCCAGGACATGAGCATCCTGAGGTTAAGTGCCAAGCCAAACGGGACATTGATGATCTCAATAACTCTCCAGCTCCTGCTTCCACAGCTCCATGGGAATGAAGCCACATCCGTTGTGATCCCCAACCTTCACCCTTTCCGACGCAAATTCATAACTTAGACAAACACATCACCAGAAGAGAGAGAGCAAACAGAGTAAGAGTAACGCACCTTCTCCAGCTTCTCGAAGTGTTCCCGCAGGAACTTCATAGGCCGCTCGGGCTTGGCGATGCACAGGTTGACGATGCACTCTTTGAGGATCTGCTGTATGTTGTGTTTCTGCACGAAAACCTCACAGCCTTTCAGACTTTCATCTTCTTCCAGATTGGAGGAGGAGGTGGCCATCTTATCTTCTATCTCTGCCGCAGGAGAAAAGAGCAGGAGGGGGAACGAGGAGAGATATTCTTTCTTAAGTCTGTGTCTAATTCTGTGTCCAATAATATTTGACTGTTGAGTGACTAGAAAAATCTCATGTATTCAAAATGCATTTATGTAGCTGTCTATCAATCTATCGACAGACAGACAGATAGATAGATAGATAGATAGATAGACAGATAGATAGATAGATAGATAGATAGATAGATAGATAGATAGATAGATAGATAGATAGATAGATAGATTTTATAATGATGATAGGCCATTCTTCTGCATGTAACACATTTACATTTCACTTCCGCCATTGATTCACATCAAACATCCAAAAACCATTAGCAACTGAAGCATCTGTCCTCATTCTCGACCTATACGTTCACGAAACCGATACCGCATTCAGTCGTGCGTGCAAAACGAAGCGTCGGTTTGTCGGCGGAGCGCTCGAGCATCACTCTGTGATCACCTGTTTACGTTTTTATCCCAGCTCATTCGCTTCAAATACAACCTATGCGGTGTATAAATTGCTTTAGTCATGTATTATTTTGGAAACCGCATGTCTCGGTATATAGAGCTGAAAACAGTCGCGTGTGTCGTACAGTATTTAATGTTAATTTGGCTTACCGTTATGAGGCGGAGATGCAAGGCTCGCGCTCTGGGATGATGCTTGCTTGGTCCTGCTGCTCGCGAACGCTGTGACGTCGATCCGTCTCGCGATTGGACACTGACACTGACATTAATAAAATAAATAATTTTAAAATATCAGAAAAGACATATAACTGTCATGTAGATGTTAATGGGTTGAGATTACTTTAGTTTATTTGGAGCTTTTTATTTATTTTGAATCATCTCCTGTTTCAGCCAATCAGCGTAATTATGGGTATGTGCGTCATCCAGAATAACACTCAAGTTTTGTAGATCACAGACCCTGACCTCTACAAACACGTTTGTCTTCTTCTTTTTTTCTTGTAATGTTTCATCACTTTCCTGGAATGATTTAAGTTTCTAAATCTAATAATAATAAAAAGTAGTCTTTTTTTAAAACCAAATTAGAATCATTAGAATCGACTGTTAACTTTCTTATAACTTACTTGTGGCAAAATTTGATTTTCACAAACAACAAAATATTTAAAAAAATACCTTTTAAATCATGTAAAAGATGTACCATGTGCATTGTCATCGATCTTGCTATAAAAAACCCTGAAGACATAAGAGATGACAATGTGGCACACTTAAAAAAAACTGCATGATTTTATAATAAGCAGATTTTTGTTCTAGATTATTCGTAGTGATGTGAATTGTCAAATCTGATTAAAAAAAAATGTACGTATGTAAAATATATACGCCACCCGCCATCTCATTACACATATTTCTGACTATTTATTATTATCTGAATTGTATTTCTTCGTGAAAAATATTGTTCTGGTCATGGTAAAATAAATAAAATAAAGTTGAACTGTTTTGAATGTTCCTCTGCCGTAAAGCCATCTGAGCTGTCGCAATCTACCGTCGTAGTGGCAGCAACAACCGCCATGACAACCAGCAACAACATCAACACACGTGAAGGAGCAATGGCGACCGCCAGTGATGATCGAGCTGCAGCGGATGTTTTAAAATCTCTGGCTCGCCACTTAAACTGTTTGAACGAGGATAACAAAAGCGCCAGAAAACGAGCTCTAGAAGCAGTGAAGAGAGACACAATCGAGCAGCGCTTCTCCAGCGGTGCGCTTCAGGAGCTTTTCACCAGTTTGCTGAAAACGTTGCTGAAATGTCTGTCAGATCCTGCGGAGACATGCAGGGACTCTACTATCCAGATCATCACAGGGTTTATCAGATCTGTCCCCAAACCAGAAGACTCTCTGCCCTATCTCATACCCTCCCTGGCACAGAGGCTCGGGGGAAAGGAGATCCTGGAGCCGGCGGAGGAGCTCAGACTGGCTCTGGTGGAGATGCTGTCTCTGGTGGTGGAGGTGTGCGGCAGACAACTTGCCCCCTACCTGGATGACATGATAAAGATCCTGCAGAGAACCATCACAGATCCCTTCCCTGAAGTCAAGAAAGAGAGCTGTAGATGCACCATCAGTTTTGCACAGTGTGTTCCTGGTAAGTGGGGCCCTCAAGGCATCATTTAACCCTTTAGCTGTCACCCCCCTTTTTGAGAAGGGGGGTTAAAATGCACTAAATGGTTATAATTCAAGAATGCTTTGGAATATATAACGTTACCCAAGTTTGGTCTTGTTTTAAAGAAAACACTCAGCAGATTATTGCTGAAGTGAAAACACTCCAAAAAATGAAAGTAGGAAAAAGTTATGGACAGTAAATCAAATATACTGTACTATATATATTTTTTTACTTATATTTTACAAAATATTTTTTACTATAAAATCAAAAAGCCATAAATCTAACCAAGCTATGTTCCAAATTTGAAGTTGATATCACAAAAGTTGAAGATTTCGTTTAGCCGTAGTACCAAAAATAGCCACCGGGTGCCATTGAATTCCATCGAATTTAGTTTCAATGGAAAAAATATCTGAGTTACTTTTTCAATTTAGTAATGCAAGTTACATTGTTTTCCCATTTACTGACTGACAGCTCTCCTGTCACCATGTTGAGAGAATCAGGAGTAAGTGCAGAAGTGTTGTGTGCGCTGTGTGTGAACATGATGCTTTTATTGTAGCAATGAAATGCTAACTCTGCAATAGTTAATTATGTTAAATAACACAAATATACTTTATACATACTTAATTTAATCTCACTTTATTACCCAATGTCTTTGCTGCTGAACTTCGGTGACCTAATTCAACCATAATTATGATATGAGCAAAACTTACTTTACATAAACATCACATTTGTGTTTCTTTTTCCCCACTATTTGCTGAAGTAAGAGTGTTAAACTTATTCCTATTCTTCTGCAATCCAGAATGGCTTTCCCAAACACTGACGATGAAGAGTTCAAGGTGTTTCAATGGCCTCCAAATTCCCCTGATCTCAATGCAATTGTTAAAAGTTCAAAGACCTTCAGGGGTCTTGTAGAGTCCATTCCTCCGTGGGTCGGCGCTGTTTTGGCACACACAGAGGACCAACAACATATTAAGCATGTGGTCATAATGGTTTGGCTTATTGGTGTATATACACAACACAACACATGTAAGGCCAGTTTAACCCCTGTATAATGAATCTAGACAGACATCACTCGACCGCAATGTTCCATATGGACATCTCAATCACCATAGATGCAGATCCACTGTATCTCAACTGTCTATATCAGGAGTGGCCCAGCTCATATCAATTAAACAATCACAGACACAGTGGAGATGGTAATGTACAAGTTTTCGTTCATCTATCTTTGCCCAGATCATTTCCACCTGCAGGCTGAGAGTCTTCTGAAGCCTCTGTTGCAGACTATTTCTCACCAGCATTCCCAAGTGAGAGTTTCTGCCACACAGGCCACTGGCGCGGTCATTCGGCACAGTTCAGGCAAAAATGTAGATGACGTTTTGTCCCACTTGGCCCAGAGATTGTTTGACGACTCGCCACGGGTAAGCTGGCAGCACTTAGGCTTGTTGATTGATGCGTTTTTTAATAAATGGCTCATCTTTGATGTCTTTATAAGAAGTTCTTCTGCTAAATATGAAATATGATTCCTATTTTACAAGGTGAGGAAGGCCGTGACCATAGTCGTGGGCGATTGGCTCCTCCACCTGCCGGACAGATATTCCTACTTTCACAAGCTCATCCCGCTGCTTCTGAGCAGTCTCAGTGATGAGATCCCTGAAATCAGGTGAGGACAAATGCACAGTCAAAATAGCTGTGTTTTTCAGGCCTCTGATGTCATGAAAATGCACGTGTCGTCTTATCGGATAAACATATTATGCACATTTATCCAGTTTTTTTTTTTTTTTTTTTTTTTAATGCGACCCCAAAATGCTTTTAAAAATAGGTGGATGGAAACATAGCTACTCATGTACAAGTTTGTGGTTGGAAAGACGAAATAATTGCTTCTTATTTGAATATGTTTTCAGTTGTGATTTAATCTTAATGAGCCCAAACTTTTTAATAGTAATGTATTTGTCTTTTTGTTTTTGTCTCTTTAGTCCTTTCCTGTAAAAAAAAAAGTATTATTTTGTGATTTTAAATGATTTTATCCAGGTCTCTTGCTGAGGACTTGTGGAAAAAAATAGGATCTCAGTGGGAAAATGAAAATGAGGATGATTTGAAGGATAAGATGGACTTTCTGCTGCCTGCACCTGCCCTTTACACTTCTGGAGGTGAGACTGACTAATGACAGAATGACCCTCTTGAAACTGTCCGGCCAACATCTTGACACAAAAATGACTCTTTATTTCCATCAAGAGGTGCATCAATATTAGGTCAAGATCTCAATGCAAGAGTCCAGCACTCTGTAAAGTGTCCTCCAGCACATCCCCAAGACTTTCAGTGAATTTAAGGCCTGGACTCAGATGTGCCAATTCATGTGTTACAGGGCAGTACTGTACATTAGAATAAAAAATAATGTTTTCCCTTGTTTTTTTCTTGGACAGGAGAGCGTCCCGGGCTGGGCTGCAGGGAGCTGGTGGTGAGGAATCTGTCTAAGCTGCTTCCTGCGGTGGGCCGGGACATTGGTGACTGGTTAGTGCAGACGCGAGTGAAGACGGCTCAGCTGCTGCGGGTCCTGCTGCTGCATGCTGAAGATCACTGTACGCAACACCTGCAGTCTCTGCTCACTGTGCTCTACCACACCTGTGCAGACCCTGAGCCTGACGTCAGAACACAGGTGACAGGACAACCAATCAGGAGCATCCATCTATCTATCCATCTATTTGTCTGTCCGTCTGTCTATCTATCTGTCCGTCCGTCTGTCTGTCCGTCCGACCATTATCTGTCTGTCTGGCTGTCTGTTTATCTGTACGTTCATTTATCTATCTATCTATCTATCTATCTATCTATCTATCTATCTATCTATCTATCTATCTATCTATCTATCTATCTATCTATCTGTCTATCCATCTCTATCTCTTTATCTGTCTGTCTATCTATATATCTGTCTGTCAGCTATCTATCTGTTTATATGTATGTCTGTCATCTATCTATTGATCTGTCTGTCTGTCTGTCTGTCTGAAGGTTATCTATATGTCTATCTATCTATCTATCTATCTATCTATCTATCTATCTATCTATCTATCTGTCTGTCTGTCTGTCTGTCTGTCTGTCTGTCCGAATGTTATCTATCTATCTATCTATCTATCTATCTATCTATCTATCTATCTATCTATCTATCTATCTATCTATCTATCTATCTATCTATCTATCTATCTATCTATCTATCTATCTATCTGTGTGTCTGTCTGTCTGTCTGTCTGTCTGTCCAAAGGTTATCTATATGTCTATCTATCTATCTATCTATCTATCTATCTATCTATCTATCTATCTATCTGTCTGTCTGTCTGTCCATCTCTATCTCTTTATCTGTCTGTCTATCTATCTATCTATCTATCTATCTATCTATCTATCTATCTATCTATCTATCTATCTATCTATCTATCTATCTATCTATCTATCTATCTATCCGTGTGTCCGTCTGTTGTGAGATATGTTTGAATCATGAATCTTTTTTTTATTTCAGTGGTTTCCTGTCTCTCTCTTTGACAGTGTTTGGAGTCAGCAAAGCTCTTGGGAGCATTTGTCAGTCCAGAGGTCTTCCTCAAGTTTCTGTTACCTCACGTTGAAGACTCCCATTCCTGCTCGTCTGGTGCTCCCTGGGCTCCTCTCATGGTTCTGGGGGCCGTATTAAGAGGGTGTTCAAGGGAGGTGCTACGACCCCACCTGTTAGAAATCGGAAACATGCTCGCACACCCAGAAGTCTGTCAGGGGTCCCAACAGGTGAGAGTCATTTCTGCCTTCTACCTGCTCCTGAGAGCTTAGTTTCCATTGCAAAGCTGTGTTCACACATTGACTTGCCATGCCAAAGCAACCAGAATTCATTTATTGTCAATCAAAGTTGAGAATTTTAGGAGTTTTACTGATAATTCATCACATTTGTTTTGCAGTTATGCAGCCAACCAATAACATTAGGGCATTAAACAGTAGAAGTGACCACAACAAAAAGTACAGCCACTTGGTGTCTTAACCCACTTTATGTCCAGTGATAAAATCTGTGTGAAACTTTTCATGCCATCGTGCACACAATTTTTCTTCCTTTTTGCATTAAAACAACTGTTTTTAACTCTTAATGGCTAGTTTAATTTTAGACTTTTGACTTTCAAATGTAGTTTTCCTAAAGAATGTCTTTTATTGCATATTTCCAGCCCCCTCAAACACACACACACTTATTCATGATGCAGATGTGTTTGAACATATCTCTGTCAGACCGAGTGGAAAAATCCCACCCAGACCCAAGAGTCTGGCCCTGGTTTCCTCTCAACCCACTTTCGGCTCGCTTTGATATCTAAAATAACGCTCTATTTTTTGACTTTACCATCCCTTCAGTGCCAAGTCACCACCCCTGAGAGAGCTTTGCAGAAATTCCCTCTGTAGTGTAATTAAAAGCACTAAAAGAAAAATGACACATTTCGCCCCTCAACCCCCCTGTGTCCACCACTTTGGTCCAGCTGTCCATGTTTTATCTCAGAATTCATGCCAGAATCTCAAAAAGTTTCCCTTCCTCGAAATATTGTGGCCTTAAAGGCATTAGCTGGAAGATGGTGACACCCAATAAAGACATGGTTCATCACAGATGTTCCAGGACCTTTGACTGTCCCGTAGAGATGATTGAGACAAAAAAAGAGAGGCGAGACAGTGGTTTTTGTCAGTTTAAGGGAAGGAAATGGCAAATTATCCTGTTTTTAATACCACAGTAGCTAATGCAGTGACTGCCTGGAAATCGAGAGGGACTGAGAGAGAGACTGAATATTAGACTGACTGTAAATATGTATTTACAAAAAAACATTAGCTCTGTTTCTAAATCTTTTGAGATGCCTACCTAGACAGCATTTTAAGGCATCATAGCATGATGATATTGCCGTTTAAGAAGCATCAATTAATCTAATGGTGAATGCAATCACAACAAGTATTTTTATGAACTTAAATGACATATATATATATATATATATATATATATATATAGTTTGATCTAATAATTTTTTTTTTTACTATTTTACACTTTTGATCTTTTTCCAATCTTTGAAAATTTTATCTTATTTCGGTATGACTTTCTTAGCTTGTCAACAGGCTAAAGTCAGAAATCAATCGTGAGGATGTCATGATGTAGAGTCAATTCAGTGTTGATTCAGTTCAGTTCAATAACGGAGTAAAGTTCTGCAATTTTTAAAATTAATGGGAGCATTTATGGACATTTATGGAGCATTTACAGTAATGGACAATTCCACTTCCAACCTGTAGGGCGACCGCAGAGGAAAAGTTACTTGGTGTTGCTTTAAAGGTGCATTGTGCAACATTTCATGTTAAAAATACCCGTTTTTCGAACCCATACATGCTTAAACAATTGCCTGATGGTCTGAATTAGCCCTTCTCTGATCACTGCGATTGCCTCTATAATCCTTTACAGCAAAATAAATAACAGGGATTCGGGACAGGATTTGAGACTGGCCGTGACGTCATGCGCGTTCATGCTCGCCTGGCTATGTTTGGCAGGTTTGTGTATTCGCCGCCATTCTCCGTATCAGCGAAGACAACTCGAGCGACAATGCTTTAGTCAACTTTCGACAAAAGTAGAAGATGGATTCAAAGAGACCGGCTTGTAGTTCATTCCGAACCCCAACGCAAACTCCACGCAAGACAAAGAAAATAAAACTTTTGTCTAGTGCCAGGTGTCAGAATAAGACGAGAGTCAACATCGGGAAGCTTTCAACAAATGGAGAGGTCTCCGGTCGGCTCTAGGGCTCAAACGGGATCTTATACAGTGTAATTATAACAGCCAGTCTGATACTGCGCTGTAGATGTTGTCCCGTAGCTACGTGTTACGACACGCTTGGCGGCTACTGATAAACATGTTGTAAGTTACAGTTCCAGAGGCATCTTGTTGTGTGTTACTACCGTATTTATTGTCCTCCACACAGGTGCATTACATCCACAAAGTCTCAAAGATCTCTATTCGTTACAGACAACAGCGTTTACAGAACTCCGCCGTAGCGGTCAAAAACTTTTTGCCCTTCCGGGTCAACACTCCACACCACCTGTTGAACCCTCACAAATATAGTTGAGTGAGCAGCACCATCTAGTGGCCCGACAAACTCAGACACTATTTGGCTCCTACACACCGGCCCCTAATTGGCATAATATACAAACATGACAATTTTTTTTTTTTTTTTTTTTTTACATAAAGGAGGCCAAATGAGTTCCTCATAAGATGCTTACACAGTAATTAGACTTCATATACCAGGCACAGCTTAGCAATTGGTCTTTCAATAATATTGGATTTAGTTTTCAATTTCACAGATCTCACCAGGTCATGACTATCTGTAAAAACTTCCAAAACCCTTCCGAGAGGCCAAGATCCTCGAGGGGCAGATGGGTCCATAATGGCCACAATATCTCCAACTGCAAGATTTTTCTTCTTTTCATTCCATTTTTGTCTTTCTTGAAGCAAGGGTAGATATTCTCGAACCCATCTCTTCCAGAAAAGGTCAGCCAAGTATTGTATCTGTTTCCATCGCCTCCTCCCATACTGCTCCTCTGGCTTAAAAACCCCAGGAGGAAATGATGGCTTGCCTCTAAGCAGTAGCAGATGATTTGGTGTTAGAGGCTCCAAGTCATTTGGATCGTCTGAAAGCTTTGTAATAGGGCGATCATTCAAAATGGCTTCAGCTTCGCACAACACTGTATTTAGCCCATCGTCATCCAGGGTTTGTTGACGCAGCACTGAGTTTAACACCCTTCTCACCAGGCGGATCATTCTCTCCCAAACACCACCAAAATGAGAGGCAGCAGGTGTGTTAAAAGTCCAATTAATTTCTACCTGTGCCAAGAACGAACTTATTGTATCCTGGTCCAGTTTAGCAAGAGCTTCCTTCAGTTCTCTCTCAGCTCCAACGAAGTTTGTTCCATTGTCGGACCACAGCTGCTTCACTTGTCCTCTTCGACTAATAAATCGTCTTAACGCATTTATACAGGAATCTGTATCAAGCGTAGCTGCTACCTCCAAATGGATGGCTCGACTCGCCAGACAGGTGAATATAACGCCATATCTTCTGCAACATGTTCTTCCTCTTTTAATTTCAATTGGTCCAAAGTAATCAACCCCTGTATTGGTAAACGGGGGATGGTCTGGGAAAATCCTTGCAGCCGGTAAGTCAGCCATTTTTTGCATCAAGAGACGTCCATTGTATCGCCTGCAGATGCTGCACTGTCCAATAATCCTTCTCACAGCAGAATTTCCCTTTGTAATCCAGAACCTTTTTCTTACAGCTGACAGAGTGTGAGCTCGTCCAGAATGTCCAAGAGTTTGATGGAAACATTTGAGGATTAGTTCTGATATGTGTTGTTCTTTGGCCAGGATTATTGGATGTTTAGATTCCTCCGGCATTGCACTTCTATGGAGTCTACCTCCAACTCTCAAAAGCCCATCCTCCAAAACAGGATCCAACGCATAGATGGAACTCTGACGGCTTACTCTGGCATTCTGCGATAGAGCTTCAATCTCCAGCTTGAACCTTTGTTTCTGGCAGTACGAAATAATAAAGAACTCTGCGCTCTGTAGCTCTGCGATGGACAGCCTATTGCTCTTTGGGTCATTGGTGGTCCTCTGACGCCCTCTTGTATTCATTTTGTGCACAACTAAGTTTTTTTTTACTGACCTGTCCAACTGTTTTACACATTTACACTTCTCTTTCAACACACTCTTCAACTTCAAGTACCAGGCCACTGCCCTTTTAAGTCTCCTCCAATCTGAAAAGTGTGCAATAAGCTGGTCTGTGGGAGTAGGAGTGTTAACGCTAATTGCACAGGCCGCAACCTCCTTCCTAACCTCCTTGTCTCCAACATCCAAAGCCACGTCCAACACATTTTTAGGCCACTTTTCTTCTTCTTTCCACAAAAATGCAGGACCTTCCATCCACACCCTAGTTTTCAGGAAGTCTGAGACTTTCAGTCCTCTAGACACGTAATCAGCTGGATTTTCCTTTGTACTAACGTGCTTCCATTGCTTGGGTTCAGACAACTCTCTGATGGTAGCAACTCTATTAGCTACAAATGTATGGAAGCGCCTGTCCTCATTATTAATGTACTTCAAAACAGATGTGCTATCAGTCCAAAACACAGAACTTTCCAAATGGATATTCAGCTCTGCCTTGACCATCGCATCGATTTTTACGGCCAGAACGGCTGCAGACAGCTCAAGCCGAGGAATGGTTATGGTCTTCAATGGTGTTACTCTGGCCTTGCCAAGGAGAAAGGCAACATGAATGATGTTTTCCTGATTTGTCATACGAATGTACGTAACGGTACCATAGCCTGCTTCACTGGCATCTGAAAAATTGTGTAGTTGTACATGCTTTATGGTTCCAAATCCGACAGGTTTTATGCATCGGTCCACACTAAATGCATCCAGCAGGGTCAGCCCCTTCAGCCATCCTTTCCATTGATGTAAAACATCCTGAGGCAACGCATCATCCCAGCTGCAGCCTCTTTTACACAATTCTTGCTGCATCATTTTTGCCTGCAATGTCACTGGCGACAGAAACCCCAAAGGATCAAAAACAGAACTGTTGACAGACAGCATTCCACGATCCTTTCCGGCCCCTGTATGGCCACATATTGTGGGTGACACTGGCAGGGGTTCCGGTGTTTCGGCTCCATGCTCTGCTCCGTGCTCAGAGAAGGGCGTTTGTCGTTTTACGTGCAACACTGTTGGATGGAGTTTATTGCAAATTTCACATGTTAAACGTTCCACACAATTCCTACTGATGTGGCCCCGTTGCAGACAGCCAAAACACACTCCTCTCCTCTTTAACAGAAACATTTTATCTTTGTGCAGTTTTTTTTTCAAATTCTTTGCAATCCTCTAATGGGTGAACTTGTGAACAACAAACACAAGGCTCACCTTCATTTCCTTCTATTGCAGCACAAGTCTGTTTAGATTCTTCAGGAGCACTCACAGATGTTACAGTGCTGGCCACAACGTTTCTTTTAATCTTGGCACTCTGCTGTGGCCTTTGCTGATGCTGGCTAAGCAATGTTGTACTTAAACTATAATCTTGCAAGTCACCGAAAAACGGGTCTAATAAGATCTTGACATGACGCTCAAGAAATGCAACCATATCACTGAATCCAGCCCTGTATCCAGTTGTCTCCATAATATCATGGGCCCTACCTCTCCAGTTCTCTCGTAATTTATATGGAAGTTTTGCGAGGATTGCTCTCATATTCCCAGGCATGTTGAGCTCTTGCACATATTCCAACTCATTCATCACATTACAACAGCCACGTAGAAATAGAGAATAACTCTGCAGTGCCCTTGTGTCCTCGGTTCTTATCGTTGGCCAAGAAAGAGCCTTGCTAATATAAGCAGTTGCAGCTTTGTATGGATTTCCAAAATGCTCCTGCAACAACGTTTTTGCAACTGTATAACCATGATCCGGGTCCATATGTTGGCAACTGCGCACCAGCTCCCGAGGTTGGCCTCTAGTAAACTGTTCCAGGTAGTATAAACTGTCCGCTTGAGTTGCTTTCATTTCCACTCCTTGTTCAAATGCCTTAATAAAGGCTCTGTATTGCAGAGGGTCGCCATCAAACACAGGAATGTCACGTGATGGTAAAGTCATTGACTGCTGCTGCTTTACCAAAGTTGCTGTGATTTCAGTTTGTCGATTCATGATGGTAAGGAATTCTCCAGGTAACTGTAAAGTGGTTGATGGAGTTATATTATCATTGCATGCATAACGCTCCCTTTGCAGTTTGGTTCCACTGGGTTTACGTTGTTCCACCACAAGAGGGGCTGTTGTCACAATTTCCTTTGGTCTAACGTAGACAGGTTTGGTTCCCCTTAATGCCACCCTTGGTTCCTTCTGTTGCTGAGCTTGAATCATATCATCCCCTTTAACTATTTGAGCATCCACATCACTTTCAGGTATAAACTCTTTAGCAATGGGATTCAATTCTTTCACCAATGACTTTATTTGTGACGTAGACTCCAGCATAGAATTATACATTTCCATCTGATAGTCACACTCTGCCAACTCGGTCTTCAGTGCAAGCAGCTCCTTCCTTCTTCTCAACTTCTCCTCCTCCTCTTCTATAGCGTGTCTTTCTTCCATGGCTTTCACATGTGCCAATACTGATGCTCTTTTAGCTGCTGCTTTTAACTTAGCAGATGAAATGGTGCTGGATTTGACACTTCTTTGTGACTGGCTACTGCCAACATTTGACACACTGTCATGAGGACTTATATCATCATCAATATACTCATCATTTTTGTTTGTTTCAGTTTGAGAGAGCCACCTATTCACACTAGAAACACACTCATTATTAGGAATCATTTTGGCTTTAAACCATATTTCATGCTTTTCCCTTTCGTCACATGGCAATAACTCCAACAAGGACTCATGTGCATTTTTGGCATCATCACATACCCTTTTTAACACATCAACAATACCCAATATATTTGTGTTATCACCTTTAGACATTAGATCATGAATCTCGTGTCTTATATTACCAGTTTTATTCAGTTTTAACCTTCGCTCGTTTTGCAATTTATCAAGTTTTTCAATCAAAGCCTTTTCTGTTAATTTAACAGTGCGTTTTTTAGTTTCCCCACCGCACACCACCTGCTCAGTCTCAGTATTGTTCTCCATTTCAACAGTGCCTGATTCCATTTTGCGTGCGTTGCAATGAGAGTTCACTTGAGTTCGGCACAACGGTAATTAAAGTCACTTATATTTCAAACGAAAAAGGGCAACACTCAAATGTACCTTTCAAGTGCCGCAAATCACGAGTACCAATGCATTGGATTTACTGTGTGCACACAATTGGCCATCAAAGGGTGTATTGCTACTCATACCTCGTCGGGCGCCTTAACTGTGATTCACCGTCGTCCTGTCTAACAATGAAGAGTCTCCATGATACTCCAACTTGGACTTGTCTCCTCAGCTGCCGTGATCCACTGCTCTCGATCAACTTCCCCGGCAGTGGTGCTCCACCGCCCCCCGTCGGTTCCTCGGCTGCCGCGGTCCACCTCGAAACTCAGCTCAGTAGTGCTAGCCCAGCTAACAGACGCCTCGCATATTCGCGCCACACTGTCGTCCAACGACGTCTTTGCCGTTCCGTTCAAAAGTCGTCGAAGTTCAAACAAAGTCCAAACAGGCAAGTTTTTGACAGTATAACAGCCAGTCTGATACTGCGCTGTAGATGTTGTCCCGTAGCTACGTGTTACGACACGCTTGGCGGCTACTGATAAACATGTTGTAAGTTACAGTTCCAGAGGCATCTTGTTGTGTGTTACTACCGTATTTATTGTCCTCCACACAGGTGCATTACATCCACAAAGTCTCAAAGATCTCTATTCGTTACAGACAACAGCGTTTACAGAACTCCGCCGTAGCGGTCAAAAACTTTTTGCCCTTCCGGGTCAACACTCCACACCACCTGTTGAACCCTCACAAATATAGTTGAGTGAGCAGCACCATCTAGTGGCCCGACAAACTCAGACACTATTTGGCTCCTACAGTAATAATAACTTATATTGTTTATGAATGTGTTTCCATAATGATACAATCATAAGTGGATACAGTACGCACATAAAACAGTTCAACATGAAGATAGATGGAAACAAAAACCAAAGTTTTCTTCTACCCCCGTTTTCCCCGTCACACACACATAAGTGCGTAATTTACTCAAATGCCTTTCCTTTCATATATTTAAAATGACTTGCAGATTTATAACTTTATTATATCTGAAGACATTATGACTATAAACTAAAGATTTGTGCGGCTGATGCTCCTTTGGTAATGAACAGCTCGTGCAAGCATGCGTGTGCGTGTGGTCCATGAGCGTGCACACCTCTGGTTGCAGTTTCGCTTGTCACCAGAGGGGGCGTAGTTCTGTAAAAACTCAGAGACTTGCGCAATGCCCCCCTCAAGTCTCCTGAAATACTAAAACAACACTACTTATTTTCAGTTTACCTGTCTGTGCGAACTGGGGAGTTTTATGTTGAGTGATTTTTCGAGTTGGGCCAATGTCTACAGCAAGCTTTATTTTGAAAGATTGATGTGAAAGAGCAAGAAGAACCGTGTTTTTGGTGAAACCCACTGTGATCTTTCCTGTACACTGCAGCTTTGAAGTCAGCCGGCTCTTTGATGTAGCTGTTGTCAGAACACTTTCGACTGTCTGTTTTCCAAAATCGTCGGGAAAAAGTACTGTGAGGCGAGGAAATAACACGCCCGCAGTCCTCTTTTGAGGATATGTCAGATGTTGCGGGTCTGAAGACGTGCGCTTGAGTAATGTGTTGTGAATCGGATTTGCGATGCCTGTGGGACATGGAAAACAGAAGCACCAGCTCTCCGTGTGTTTTGTTTTCGGGGTTGCTATGGGACTATAAGCGGGAATGTAAATCTCAGCTGTCTAAAGGAAGGTCAACATAAAATTTCAGATCTATATTAGAGAATCTACATAAATGCATACCTGCCTGCTCTCGTCATTGCCGACAGCTGTGGCCTGCTCACCTCTGTCCTGAAAGAAGACGCGCTGGAGACAGGGTGGGACGAGACATGCTTCTGCTGAGGGGCCGTTGTGGAGACAGGATTATATTTATGGACGAGAAGAGCCAGACGGACATGAATTGCAGTGCTGGTTAGGACGATCGGTTTAAAACAGTTGTCAGAGCTGTCGATCACTCCTCCGACAGCCCTAGGCGTGAACTGGAGAACATGCTTCTGTTTTACGAGTGTTAGGTCGATCTGGAAACCTGCCCGTAAAGTGACATCTTTAAAACGAGTCTTTTATTACATTACATAATGGGACGGAAAAAAAATGTATATATAAGAGGTTTATCTGTTCATTTTTATATTTTTAAAGATAATGAATTTTATATATTTAAAAACTCCACAACAATACATAAAGATTATTTATGAAAAATGAATAATCTTGACATGAAAACACTACATGAAAAAAACTCCACAACACTACATAAGGATTATTCTTTTATAAGTGTTTTTATGTAATTGTTTTATATTTTTTTACCTGTGCATAACCCTGTCCACTTAATCATTTCATTCATTAATTTATTGGTAACACTTTACAATAAGATTCATTAGGTAATGTATTATTTACTTGAACTAACCATGAGCAATCCATTAGTTAGTTTATTTGTTAATCTTTGTTAACGTTATTTAATAAAAATATAGCTGTTCATTGTTAGTTCATGTTAGTTCACAGTGCATTAACTAATGTTAACAAGAGTTTAATAAAGTATTAGTAAATGTTGAAATTAACAAAGTGCAGTTCATTGTTAGTTCATGTTAACTAATGAACCTTATTGTAAAGTGTTACCAATTTATTTTACTGTACCCCTGTGCATATGGAAGCTTGTTTCCGCCACAGAAAAAAATCAATTTAAAAAATAATTTGCAACTTTTTATCTCACAATTGCAAGTTTACATCACTCAATTCTGTGATAAATATTGATGCAAACTCACAATTGTGAGAAACAACTAGATAAAAAGATTGTTACCCTTTTTATTTTTTTTTATTCTGTGGCGGAAACAAGCTTCTATATATATACATGCCTGTATGCCATTTTATTTGATTGTATTATTATTTTTTTACCTATGCATAACCCTGTCTATTTAATAATTAATTAATTTATTTTATAATACTTTACTTATGCATAAACCTGACTTCTGTCTGCAATTTTATTTTATAATTTATTGATTGATGTTTTTTTACCTGTACATAACACTTTCTACCTCATAATATTTTATTTTATCTTTGCATATTCCTCCCTCATTTTTTATTTATAGGTGCATAACCATTTCTACCTCATATTTGACTATATATTTTTCAGATTTTTTTCTATCTACTTCATTTTATCTACTTCTTTTTATTGTATTTTATCATATATATATATATATATTATTATTTTTTTAATTTTTTTTTTTTTTTTTGCATGCGCATAACCCTCTCTACCTCATCATTTAATTTAATTTTGTCATATTCTTGTCCTGAACATAAATAAAAAGAGAATGTCTTCATTTTTTGTAGTTCTTCAATTTTGCCTTCTAAAAATAGTAGTAAAAGTGTCCCGTGTAAACTCCTGCATCTTAATCATCCTGTCCTGTTAATGCTGATTGGAGGAAACCATGTCATGATCCTTTCATTGCTGTGAATGTGACACTTTGTCTAGACATGTGATCACGGCATGGAAAGAGAGACAACAAGGTTGTGAGGGTGGGTAAAAATGTAGTGGGGTAGGAAATAACAGAGACTGATGGAAAGAAAAGCTCATCGTGTGTTTTGGGCTGCTTTACGAGGCCAGAGAGTTTAGTCTCTGTGTGTGTCCTTTATTGGCATGATAACAACGGTTCATTAGTCAAAGTAGTACGAAATAGGTCACATAAACAACAAATACAGCAACTGTAATTAAATTAAATGTAATTGAATGACATTATATTAAATTAAAATAAATTGTCCAGACTAAAATTAGAAATTAAACCGTAAATTAAACGAAAAGGAATAAATGATGTAATTAACATTAAACAAAAGTAATGAAAAGTGTAAATGTTTAGCACGTTTCTGTTTTGTTTTTTTGTCTCTGTAGGCGCTGTATCTGGATCAGTTGTTGGTGTGTGTGGATGCAGTGCTGTGTGTGTGTCAGGGGGACTGTGATGTCATCAGTCTGCAGCTGCTGAAGGTTCTGGTGTCGGTTCAGAGTCTCGCGTCACAGCAGCAACAGCACAACAAGGTAAAAACACACTCACTAACGCAAGTGAAGTTCTGCTACAAGACGACAGCTCCCGCGAGGCTTCAACTTCCGGTCGATGGATTACCCCCTTGCTCGTTCATCATGCTCTTAAAGGGAATGTGATACGACGCTCTTATTGGTTTGTTTCCGTTACGCCCAAACCACACCTATGAATAATGAAGCTACTTCAGACCAACTCCTTTTAAACTTGTGTAAGGCGCAAGAGTAATTTATCCCGCTGGTAAAATAGCAACAGCGCCCAAGACCAGCCCACAAAGTTACTTGCGCTTCAGATCGTTAAAATAGGGCCCTATATATGACTGACATAAGTTTTTTAATACTGAAAGAAAATTGCCTACTGATCTACAAAATATTGCATGTCCAAAGTTTCTTGGCCTGATTTGCGTTCTCGAACGAGAAAAAAATCTAGGGCGGGACTTGGTTTTACAATATGATGTCCAGTGTTGGGAGTAACGCATTACAAAAGTAATACATTACAGTAACATATTACTTTTTGCTGTAACGCAGTAGTGTAAGGCATTACTAATCAATTTTCAGTAATATTTTACTCGTTACATGTTCAGTGAGGCTTGTATTACAGTTGTATTACAGTGTATTGTCTGCTTTTACTTCTTAAAGGCAACAGACTATGTAAAAGTTTTAAAGCAGTCTTTTAGTGCCAGTTCAGAGCGGTCGCGTCTGTAACATTGTTTTTTCCTCATAAATGCGAACACGAAAACTAAAATAAAATGAATATTTTAAGTTCTATGGAGACTGAAGAGCCAACCCTTCCTCATCCGATTTGCGCAGTGTAATTAACAGAATTACAAAAAATATATTTTGCCTCCTATTTTTTTGTCACGCATGAATGTGTGTCTTTTCCCTAATATTAAAAATAAAACATAGACTGATATTTGTCTAATGTCTGGAGTCCTTTAAGGAAGTAGCCTATTTTCAATACATGTATTTTCTGAGAATTTTTATTTCAAGTTTTGACTGCAAATGTCATGTCCATAATGCTGGACTTCCCCAATTTTAAATAATTTATCCTCAACTAGTTTTGTGGTGTAGGTCCACGTATTTTATAATGTTAACTTCAAATAATACTAATAGCCTAATTTAAAGATAAGGCAGCATTGGATCTGGACGGTAAGGAGAATAACGCTGGAGTTGGAAGAGGTGTGTCGCAATTCTGTAGGTTCGTGGATCGGAGTCGTGTGGCGAATCGCGATTTCGGTTTCATATTGCATATCGTTACAGCCCAAAAGTTAAGTTCTACTTAGTTATTTTGGTGAAAGTAACTCAAAAGTAATACATGAGTAATGTAACGCATTACAATTCTGGGACAGTAATATTGTAAGGTAATGAATTACTTTTAAATAACAGTAACAAGTAATACCTAATGTATTACAGTTTGGAAGTAACTTGCACAACACTGATGATGTCATTGACAGTGTTTCTGAATGCTTGATTGATTGTCATTTTCTTGTCTTGTTTAAAACGACTGGTTGGCTAAAACTGAATTGCCCTATGGGGATAAATAAAGTCGTTTGAATTGAATCGAATTGAATTGAATTGATTTTTTCCGTGGGGGATTGATTGGCTGATTGGATGGTTGTGGTTTGCTATTAGTGGATCTCATGTGAGTGACAGGTTGCTCCGCCCTCATGTCAGTAAACGCATCATCAGAGAAGAGATGAGCTACAAGAGGAAGGGGAAGTTATTTTAATGAAAAGGGTTTTTAAAAAATAATAAGTCATTTATAATAGCCTGCTCACTTGATATGAGTGACATTTTAGCTCACAGTAGTAGATGGATGGACCGTAGATCAAATAATTGAACTTTATCCTGGGTCTTTCTCAGGCTGAAGAATCCATGAGGAGTTTGTGTGAGGCGCAGGGTCTCAGTGGAGTGTGTGAGTTGTACCGACAGCACATGGCAGATCTGCTGCAGTGGCTCTCTGACTCGCATCACACCTGGACCAGTTACTCCATCCAGAAGACACAGCTGGAGATCGTCGCCATGCAGTCCGGTGAGTGTGTGATTCATTTGCATCCAAACATCTTTAATGAGTTTGATTCGCAATCAAACTCATTAAAGTTCAGCTCTTCAAACTTCCCTCAGAGTGAGCAGGCGCATTCTTCTCCTTATCATTCACTAATTTAGCGTTATTTGTAGGGATGCACTGTACATAATAAATTAAACAAAAGCGAAAATTCAGGATTCGGCCAAAAATCTAAAATAAAAACAGAAATTAATACTCAATTATAATCAAGCAGCACTTGATTGAGCACTTGATCAAATATCTAAAACTTTTAGTTTTATATCAACTTTTTAATAGAAAAATATATTTTCTTAGAAATATAAACATTTATACTACGATAAATAGACGATGTAATAACTTGTTTTTATGACAGATTTATTCATACATTAAATAACTAGACATCACAAACGGGTTATGCAATAGTTTAATGAATATGTAATAATGTGCATAATTATAGACCATTTCACAAGATGTAAACAACACTGGTCCAGAAGCACTTCCTGTTTCAGTTTTTTAACACTACCTAAAAGCTGGGATAAAATACAACCAACAGAACATTTAAAACTGAATCAAAAAATTAAACAAACATCTTTAAGATGTTTTCTTTACATGTGAAATAAAGAAAACAGTTACAAACTGAAACAGGAAGTGCTTCTGGACCAGTGTTGTTTACATCTTGTGAAATGGTCTATATTCAGCAAAATGCTCTTTTCTAGAGTGTTTTTTTTTTCTAGCTAACTAATGATTTTATGGACATTGAATCGCTTTCTTGAGGAAAATGTTACATTAAGTTTTATTGACGCCTTTGCCCGGTTGAAACACTGATCGAGCGATCACATGACACGGGGTTCAGCCATGTTTTTTGGTGCTGTAACTAGAGGTAAAGAGTAATAAATAAACTTTTTTTCCGTTTTGTCATCTGCATGTTATCTTTTAGGTCCAGTGGTGGGCGAGTTTCTTCCAACACTCTTGCCACTGTTGAAGAGTTGCGTTGAACCCAGTCGAGACCCTGAGATGAGACTTCACATCTTCACCATGCTGTCCAAACTACTGCTGGACGCCAGCAACACGCTGGACTCACAGGGGTCAGTTTATCAGTCTTTCTTAATGCAGTTATTGTGTATTTTGCATCTTAAGAGAATATGATGAAATATCCAAACTATCATACCCAGCAGATAACAGCAATGGTTAACTACTACAGAGCTGAGCTCTTGTTATTCTATATCTACTGTATCTCACCACTGCCTAAATATATGCTTAAACATCCATCATTACAATGATTTATGCATTTTAAGAAGATCTTAGAATGGAGATCTTCTGTGATGCCTGATAAGGATCTAAATACTATGCATTTCAAAGACAACGCTTCATAATTACACCAATATAGTAACACATCAGGATAGTCCCCTTCAGTTATGTAGCAAAATCCCCTCTTTTCATGTGGCGTTCACCTCAAATTCCTTCATGCATGTGGGTGCTTGATTTGACAAGTGAAATAAAAGGGAGAGTGAAAGTTAAAACAAAGGAAAGAATCACACACACACACACACATCTAAATCAAAATATAACATAGACTTATATCGCTTAATAATAATAATATTTATTTATAAGTATTATTTGCCTCATTCATTCATCTTTTTTACCGTTAACTAAGTTATGAATTTCTCATATGCATAAAATTGGAAACTCATAAAACTTATGTAAATAAAACAGTGCAAAATAGTCACTTCCTGTGAAATTGGCATGAAATATTTTTATAAAATGGACGTAGCTGCAGTATGGGAAGACTCTTTTCTCCTACATCATCAGTGACGTCTCAGAGCACACAAATGAAACGCTATAATTGTGTAATCATGTTACCTTGCGTTCGGATGCTGGTGTTTGTGAACTCAGTCATGTGAGTGTGAAATGCTTCTGGGAAGGAATTAAACCGAATTATTTTGAGGACAGACTTTGGCTCAAGCGTTTCAGAATGATCAAACCAGATGATCATCAGATGCTGTGCAACGAAACCAATCCGGTTTTTATTTCCAGTTAAATAACTAGACTCTCTTACTGAAGACATTGTTGGAATTAAGAGTGATTTTGTTTGTAAAACGCAAATATACCGCAGATAATATCATTACCCCAACTAATTTATTGTCATTTAAAAATATATATACTTTTAATGTTTTCTCTCCCTAGGGGATTTGGTGAATACTTGGAGATGGTCCTGCAGGACTTGTTGTTGCCTAATCTGGTGTGGCGTTCAGGTCGATCTGCCGCGGCTGTCAGGACCGCTGCTCTCAGCTGTCTGTTAGCTGTCTTACATGGGGCGGCTTTCCCAGCAGAGCGAGTAATAACACACACACACACATCAACTCTATCACTACAGCAGAGCCATTAAACATTCAAAATAATAATTATATATGAAGAGTTCAGATGCAAAAGCCTCTAAATGCCATTTGAAATTTTCTTCTAGAATGGTCATTTTTATCAAGCTTGTATATTTAAGTTCAGTAATTTCACTTAAATGACAATTAATAGGTAATCTTCATTGCCATTTAAGTGAAATTGCTGAACTTAAATATACAAGCTTGATAAAAATGAATATTTTAGAAGAAAATTTCAAATGGCACTTAGAGGCTTTTGCATCTGAACTCTTCATATATACACTCACCTAAAGGATTATTAGCCTAAAAACCATGTGCCAAGAAAACATCCCCCACACCATTACACCACCACCACCAGCCTGCACAGTGGTAACAAGGCATGATGGGTCCATGTTCTCATTCTGTTTACGCCAAATTCTGACTACCATCTGAATGTCTCAACAGAAATCGAGACTCATCAGACCAGGCAACATTTTTCCACTCTTCAACTGTCCAATTTTGTAATAAATGTGTTTTAGATTGTGTCGGTGGAGGAGACTCTCAGTACGCAGCTGATCTCCGCGCTGGAGGAAGACTCTAAACTGGCTCGTCTTCTGGCCTGTAGATCTCTTCACTCACTGCTGAAACTCACCACACAACAGCTCAGCACTGACTCGCTCAACAAGATCTACCCAGGTACACTTAACTCGTCCTACTTACTGTTAAACAATGAAAGAGAAGGGAGCAGCATATTTACTGTGACAGATGAAAATCAAGAAGTGCAGTGGTAAATATTATTAACACTGTTTTCCAGCATTGAAAATGCTTTGTTCAACAATATGGGTTGTGTGTACATCAGATGTCAAACATGTTGAATGGATTGAGGCTCTATAGCTCACAGATGTATTTTCATGCACCAAATTAATGGAGCATCTGCTCTAAGGTCTGTGTTTTTATTTGACTTTGTACATGAAGATATTACAGCATGTTGTTGAAAAAGATAGATTGAAACGGATTTGACTGTTAAACATTGTAAATGGTATATGTGTTACAGTTCATTGCACGTATTTTCAAGGCATTTTTTATACAATAGTTTTTATTTTTATTTTCAAGTAGTCTTTTTCTGTTTCTGTTATAAGACTATCCTGGTTAAATTTATGACTATGTGCCTTGCGCAAATTTTCCAGACATTTATTAATATATTATAGTAGTCAGTGTCCATAAAAACTGAATTAAGCTTTTTAAAAAAAATTTTGTTCAATGTTTTTAAATAGTCTGTTTGTTATAAGACTACCCTGGTTAAATTAAGCATATCTGTATGTTTTGCATACATTTTCAGACATTTATTAATATACATTTTTTTGTTGTTGTTGTTTTTATACAATTATTTGTTATATTTAATGTTTACTTTTGTTTTGAAAAGTGGATGCCAGGATTCATAAGACTATCCTGGTTAAAGGGATGGTTCACTTTGAAATAAATTTTTGGCATCCAAGATGTAGGTGTCTTTGTTTCCGCTGTAGTTTCAATTTTGATATTTTTAGGTCAAACCGTTCTTGTCTGTCAGTCATATAATGGAGGTCTATGGTCACCACCTCCAAGAGCATGCACAGGGAAGTCCAAATTAAACATGATTTAATGACTCATGAATGTAAGTACACACTGATGGCCTAAGACACGAAACGAGCGGTTTGTGTGAGAAAACGAACAGTATTTACATCGTTTTAACCTTACGTGGCTGTGGTTACAAGAGGTAAAAACAATATAAATACTGTTCGTTTTCTCACACAAACCGCTCGTTTCGTGTCTTAGGCCATCAATGTGTACTTACATTTACGAGTCATTAAATCATGTTTAATTTGGACTTCTCTGTGCATGCTCTTTGAGGTGGTGACCATAGACCTGCATTATATGACTGACAGACAAGAACGGTTTGCCCTAAAAATATCAAAATTGAAACTACAGCGGAAACAAAGACACCTACATCTTGGATGCCCTTGAGGTAAGCTACCAAAAATTAATTTCAAAGTCAACTATCCCTTTAAATGAAGCACATCAGTGTGTATAATAACTGTTGTCATTGCACACTTTGGTGATTTCAGATGTGTCTGTGAGGTAGTGTGTGCTTTCATGAGCGTGTCTGTTTGTGTTTCAGAGCTGCTGAAGCGCGTGGATGACAGCAGTGAAGACGTACGTCTCGAAGCGCTGAAGTCTCTGAGCACATGGTTCTCATCTCTGGGGGAAAACTACGACACGCACTCGTGCCGCCCACACCTGGAGTTCCTGTTCCAGCAGCTGCTGCTCTACATGGACGACCCCGACACCAAAATCCAGGATTCAGTCCTCGGTAGGGGCGCACGCACACAGACGGCATGCGATTCTTCATTCCTGCTGTAACCATCTGATGTTTCGACTTGAATCGTGAGCGATGACGGTTATATTCGTGTCGACACTGTTGTGGTGTAAGATAAATCTCTTCCTGCTGCATAAGGAAGTGATTCGGGTCTGTGTTAATGGTGTTGCGCTCATCCACGGTCCACTTCACTGATCTCCCTGTTCTTCACTTCAAAGAGCCTCATTAATCCTGCATTTTTACACTCTATCCATCACACGCTCTTCTGCTACTGGCCTGCCTCCAGCCGGGTCATGGGCTGTCAACACCTTCCCATAATCCTATGTCAATGTGTCCTAGTGCACACGGAGTACAGAAACTCTCCATACCCCCTAATTAGGCTTTGAAACCTCAAAGGATGATGAAAACGTACATATAGTATGTATGTTCATCCGGTTGATGTCGCTACATGTAAATAAGCCCAGACAGGGTGATCCTAATATGCGTTTGTATTATACAAAAGGGGTTTATTTAGAGATAACATTTGTCATCATGCATACAGGGCCACAGATGTGGGGGAAAACACCGTCTTGATTTCCTCTTCTTCTTGTCTTTCTTGATTTTTTTATTATGCTCTTTAACTCATCTTGAATTTCAAAAGACACCCCATATGTGATTAATGTCCATTATAACACCATATCCCATAATCCCTCATTCCTATGGTTAAGCTTATAATAACAGTACTCTCACACTGCGCTTGAGTTACTGAGGAAATTCACCCGTTTCTTTACACAAAGAAAACGTTGTTTTATGGTGCACTTACAAACGTATAAAGCGGCGGATAAAAGTAAATCCCCCCCACCCCAACCAAACAAATCAGGATAAAACCAAATCCCCACAACAAAGACACGACTGCTGAAAGAACACAAATCAGCTTTATGGGCTTCTTTTTGTTCCTAAACGGTGAGCTGGAAACTTTGGAAGGTTTTTTCTTTTTTCTTTTTTTTTGTAAACGTAAAACAATGGGACATTTTTTGCGTAATCACACTGCAAAATAATGATATTCATGAAAATGAATTGAGTATACATGCAAAAATACACCAGTTAATTATGGTCGCAATTTCATTATGAACCTGCTATTATGATAAACTAAAAAACATTATTAAATTACTACATTTACATTACTACATACTACATTTTTTTTATAATTTGATTACATAAATGCAGCCTAGGTGAACATGAGAACTCAAAACTCTATACTGTTTCTTTACTATTTGTGTGTGTGTATATGAAGAGTTCAGATGCAAAAGCCTCTAAGTGCCATTTGAAATTTTCTTCTAAAATGATCATTTTTATCAAGCTTGTATATTTAAGTTCAGTGATTTCACTTAAATGGCAATGATAATTACCTATTAATTGTTATTTAAGTGAAATTACTGAACTTAAATATAAAAGTTTGATAAAAATCATCATTAAAGAAGAAAATTTCAAATGGCATTTAGAGGCTTTTGCATCTGAACTCTTCATATATATATAGTAGAGTTGTTCTAGGCTGAAGTTAAAGGGATACTTCAGGATTTAGCATTAAGCTTTGTATTAGTAGAAAACCTGTAGTATTTTCGAATTTCCGTGCTTTCCACCCTCATATCCCCCTGAAACGAGAGATTTATGTATTTTTTGTCTGGAAAAAATCCTCCGATGACGCAAAAATCGTCAGTTTGCAATGTCTGGGATTCATTTTTGCACTTTTGCTTTCTGCAGTCGCCATTCATTGTTTACATGCACACCTTTTGTTTCAATCTAACTGAGTTCATTCTGATTGGTGAATCTGAATGTAGTGTTTACATGAATGCTAAACAAATGATCGGTTGATGTGCGTTTTAACATTGCTAAGAAAATTCCCGCTCTCCCGTGAGAGATACGAGACCGGTGCGTCTCACAGGCGTCGCTCATCAGTAACAGAGACTAAAGGACTTTATCAGTAATCATGCCACCGGCCTCGCGCTGTTCTCCGTCGGCCCTCAGTCTCGTCCCGCTAGCCACAGTAAACATAATGATTGGCAAAAGCCGAATCCCGAACATTTTGGGGGATCTCGAAACACGTTTTCGGGCAGACTCATCACGGAGAGCCTTGACTTGTTGTTTAACTACTGCGCTCTGTTACCGATAGGCGTGGACTCCTAGGGTTGCGAAGCAAGTGCATTCTGGGAGTTGTTGTCTTTCATCCACATTTTCTGGCTTTTCTCAGTCTACAAAACTTCAAAAATAAAAATAATTTCACATTTCTTCTACATAAATGACCCATTTTAAATACACATTCATCTTTCCAGAGGTGAAGTATCCCTTTAATTCTGAATATTTATCCGAGTATGTCAGAATACATAAACCCCTGCAACATGACTGTTTTTGCTATGCCAAATGAGCAAAATCTGAAATCACCTTGTCTCTTCTTCCTGTCAGAGGTTCTGAAGGTGTCCAGTGCCGTGGACAGAGGTCTGTTACAGCAGCAAACAGAGGCGGTGAGAGGGAAACAGCGCAGCTCCGATTACTGCGATAAACTCCTCCAGCACATCCACTCACTATAACACACACATCTGTGGCTCAATGCTGCGTCTTTACTGTGTTTTATGCAGATGGAAACAGGCTGTGAATGGATAACCTGTTAGTTTTAGCTTCAGTTCTGTTCATGGAGGTTGTTTGGCAGAATTCAAAATGAACTTTCTTGTTTGAAATGTGCCTTTCTATTTGATATTGACATCTTTATTGATTTATTAAATAAAGTGATTGTTTTTATTTCACATTTGTGTTAGCAGATGTGTTGAGTACTTCTTAAGCGTACAAGTCAAGAGCTAATACATAAACAATTATATAAACAATCGGTATTATTGTATTTTTAAGTAGTAAAGTATTATGGTTCTACCACA
Organism: Pimephales promelas; assembly: GCF_988280905.1. Taxonomy (NCBI): domain Eukaryota; kingdom Metazoa; phylum Chordata; class Actinopteri; order Cypriniformes; family Leuciscidae; genus Pimephales; species Pimephales promelas. The sequence continues at coordinate 12,657,680 of NC_142771.1, read as the reverse complement.
TTAGTTCACATTAATTTGTAGTGTTCGCTGGTCAAATACAATCATTTCTAGTGAAGAGCATCTTCACCCTTTTCTTATTCTTCTACTGACATTCTATAAGTATTGTTGACATACATATATATATATTATACATATATATATATATTAATATCATTAAAGCAGCATTGACATTTCTCTTTATCAGTGCCGGCTTCTATATAGGAAGATCCCACCTTTATGTTTAAAGGACAACTCCGGCGCAAAATGAACCTTTAGTCTAATTACACATTGTTACCTAGTCAACCGTTATCTGAGATTTGTTTTCATGATTGCCGAATGTAAATAGTTTTATCTCTAAAAACAGTTTAGCCTATAACGCTAGTATAATGCTAGTATATAGGGCATAGAGTAATGACAAATAAAAATCGTTTGTTATTACCACTAAAAAGGCTCAGAATAGCCCCACAGTAACACGACAGCATAAAAAGAGTCCCTACATTCAAACAGAAGCATTGAGAACTTTGTCAGTGTCCATACAGTTTAATAAGCAGATGTTTTATACACACAGTAAATTTCGCGAATTCAGGAAGAAGCCATCTTGGAAAAATAGTCTCTACCAGTCGATCTACGAACGCCGATCCAATTGCGCTGGTGAGATGTGAATAAGGTGATAAGGTGAGCGCGAATAGTAGGCTACGTGTACATATTGAAGACAAGTAAACGGTTTGTGTTTGTGTTTCTTCTGGAAACAACGGACCATATGAGATTCTGCACAGTTCAGCGCACTTGGATCGGAGTTCGTAGATCGACTGGTAGAGACTATTTTTCAAAGATGGCTTCTTCCTGTATTCGCGAAATTTACTGTGTGTATAAAATATCTTCTTATTAAACTGTGTGGACACTGACAAAGTTCTCAACGCTTCGGTTTGAATGTAGGGACCCTTGTTATGCTGTCGTGTTGGTTTGGGGCTATTTTGAGCCTTGTTAGTGGTAATAACAAGCGATTTTTATTTGTCATTACTCTATGCCCTATATACTAGCGTTATAGGCTAAACTGTTTTTAGAGATAAAACTATTTACATTCGGCAATCATGAAAACAAATCTCAGATAACGGTTGACTAGGTAGCAATGTGTAATTAGACCAAAGGTTCATTTTGCGCCGGAGTTGTCCTTTAAGGCATCTCAAAACACTGAATTTGTAATAATTAATCCATTTATGTATCCGATATGAACCTCTAAATAATATCTGGACTAAAAGCCTGTTCACAGTGATACCAATTACGATAACTATCTGCCACTTTAAGAAGGATTCAGAATTGTCTGTCAATGTTTTTATCGTTCATCATCTGGGAAAAGATACTTTCTGAAAGTGATTCCAACAATATCTTTCTCTTTGCCGTTGTCGTTACAGGCGTGATTTCTGCTATTATTAATATTTAGACCAATTTTTACAACTTTATCATTATAGTTATTATCATTGATGTGAACGGGCATTAATATGCAATTGTTGAATAACGGGAGGAAATAAATATCTATAATCAGGATTCAATGAGATGGCGAGCAGGAGAGTATCTTTCAAAGTATATCTATGATTAGCCCAATATTATTTTTCATGTCCAGATCAACCCAGCGAATGCTGTTTCTTCAGCCTCTCCGAACGCTGGACTCTCTCCTCTGGAGTCTTCTTGTAACTCCTGAAACACATCGAATATTTGATTTGCATGTTTTCTATTATAATATTGCATCTAATATTGATAGACATTCAAAATTATTTCCTTCAATGTGAACTCAATTAGTTTGAAACGTGGCTTTGCATATTTATACAATGCATTCCCTAAAACGTACTGGGTTTGTTTTAAGGTTACTTTAATACAGAGTGTTTCTTTGTAATATAATACAGTGATATTTTGATCACACTTCAGTAAATGACTGCATGAGATTCTGCCAAATGCATTTACAAATGAATGCAGCCAATTTTAAATGCCAGGTGACTCTCTGTGGCATTTTCAGTACTGTACGCGTCCAGCTAAAACTGAATTGAATTTCAAATTCCATCAACAACAGCGTAGAAGAAATGGAAATGGCCGGAATGGGAGATTGCATGATCAAAAGAAGGAAAAGCTGGAGAGCTGACCCGCGGCGCAGGAACTGCTGGCCTGAAACTGGAGCGTTCTGGCCCTGACTGGGCTGTAGGATCCTTTAACACAACACACAGGGACACGGAGACCGTTGGAAAGATGGAGCTAGTGCAAGGGGATGTAAATGTGTAAAGTGTCTGTTTTCCCTCTGTGGTTAATGCGTGTCTATTGGAGCTCTTCACCTTTTTGTAGGGGGACTCTTGGTTTTCTGAGCTCGTCTGGTCTGACCTGGAGATTCACCAACTCTGATGATGAGAACATTTTAGAGCAGATCAGTATTTTAGTCAATTAATATTAAATAAAATAGCATTTTATATATTATTTTGCTATACTATATTATATATATACATACATACACACACATTTAATTTTCAGCTGTGTTTTTGGTTAAAGTTGAAGGCCACATTCTTTGTTTTTACCATGCTTACATTAGTTATTTTATGTTACTTTTTTCATTTCATGTATAGATTTTGTTTTTATAATATATATATTCGACTATGAAAATACAAATACTGTATATCCCCACATATATTAATAAATAGCAAATCAAATAAATAGTTTTTATATATATAATTTACAATACAATACTTTTTTATATTTCTACATATTTGTAAATATATTGTCAAATATTGTAATAAATATATGTAGTAGGAATTATATACAGAGTATATATCTATAGATATATATAGCTATGTATAATTTCCTAAAAAAAAATATATATCTATTTTCCTCAATACATATCTAAAATATAATATTATATTAAATATATAGGTTACATATGATTATACTTAAAATTTATAAATATTTATAAACCATTTAGTTTAATATTATTTAATATTTAATATTATTTATTAAAAAAACATCTAGTTCCAGTGAAATTATAGGTTTCAAAATATATCATGACTTGTGATATTTTTACTTATATTTTTATTTAATGGGTCGGATGCCATAAATGTGTCACAACATGAAATTCTCAGACAAAGAAAGTCTTTATCAGACAAAAAAAATATGAATTCAAACATAATATTGTTCTAATATACAACTCACCTTTTCTTCCTCTCAAGAGATTTCTGGGTTGCAGCAGACAAAATCACCTTGGGGCTTTTTGCTTTTTCCTGTATGCCAAATCAAATATTATTTACAGTAGCCTAATTTTCAAAACAGCAGATAATAGTTTTATCAAAACTAAATGTAAATAACCCAGTGAAGTGCAGATTGCAGTTACCATCTCTCTGAGTTTCCTCTCAGCTCTCAGCTCTCGGTCTTGCTGCAGCAGAAACAAACGCTCCTCTAGTGTCATAGTGAAGAAGATATCATGAATGTCAAACAAGGCCGCACGTAACTGTAACAGAAGCATATAAAACATATTTAGTGCCATATCGGATGCTGTACACAAACCATCAAAAGTACCAAACCATCAAAAGTGGGACCTGGGCTCTGACGCGCTCTTGCAGAGACAGGTCTTGCTCTGACAGTTGATCGTTTCTCTGAGCGGCATTATTGCTGAATGAACGAATGAACTCCTGCGTGTCCTGAAGAAAGACAAATGTAGCGAGGTTATCAATCACATGAGGGCTTTGTTAGCATGTATACGGACGCTATTGAGGGTTGTTCTTACTAGCACGGTTTGACGGAGGTGTTTGATTTTCTCAGTTGTGAGCAGTCGCCTGGTCAGAAAGCCCTTCACGATCGCAGTGAGGCGACACAGCGCCCTCTGCTGCCCCACTGTTATAACCTGCATGCGACACCTCAGGCTTTAGCTCATAATAACATTTATTCAAGTTTAGCAATCAATTCAAAAGCATTTCAAAACCAACCTGACTCAGCCTGTTTCTGCTCTTCCCTCTCGTATATATGGAAGTCTGTATTGAGGGTGATGATGCCACATCTAAACCTAAAAATGAGAATGCCATGTTAATATATACCATGGTACGTCGTGCATACTATATTCTTTTGATTTTGTAGTAAATGAATGGTTAAATTGTTTACCCCAAAATGACATCATTTCATCATATTGTTCTAAATATGATTTTATTTCTTCTGTGAAACACACAAACATGTTTAGCTCTAAAAATAGCTGAAAGCTTTCTAAATGTAGTCAACCAACACATGCAATCGGAGGTTTTGATTCAGTGTAATTTCAGCATTATTTATATAATGTTTTAATACTTGTTATTATTGTGAATTAGCTTTTTTTTTCAACATCAGTTTTAAGTTTTGGTAATTTTATTATGTTCTTTTGTAGTTTTTATTACTTTTTGTTTTTATTTCTACACAGTAAAATCGCCAGTGTAAAAATTCCAGTGTTAAAAGTTATCTATTCCTAAAGTGTTAAATTAACAATCTACAGTGTTAAAGGGTACTCCCCTTCAGTGTAGCCTACAGGGTGCCACATAGTGTAATTTTATTTTTACACTGAAAGTGTAAAAAGACGCGCCGAATTGTATTGACTCCGCCCCTCGATGCTTCTGCCTCACAAGACGACAGCGCCATTTTATCTTCATGCGAGGAGCGAGACGGTAGGTTGAATTGCCTTTCTCTTTCTTAATATTAAATAGTAACTTACATGCATTTGTTTACATTTTTAGTAAACTATAGTGGTGAACACATTTAGAAATGATCAACTGCGCGTTTTTGTATGGGTTAAGGAAGCTCGTCAAGTTCATGAGATGCAGAGATGTACCTAAGTTACAGAAGAAAAAGAAGAAACGTTTCTCATGCCGATAAAATTTGTTAAATAAATTAGTTGGAATGTGCTTACAATTTGTTTTGTGTATATATATTCGGCTTATTTCATTTTGGTTTGTTGACAGACATCATGAAAGTTGCGTTCCCGCCTCCAGTCGCGCCAAGGCCTGGGTTAAAGACGAGCCTGGCGCTGAAGCTGACGAGGAGGTCTGAAGCGGCACCATTTGGGCTTTTTGAGAGAATTCTTCAAATGGTAATTTTAGATTTGTTTTGTGTGTATACATTAAAACGTTAACAATTCCGTTTTCGCGACACATGCGCATTATTAATAGGGTGTTTAAGTATGTAACGATAGAACTTTGCCTGTTCTTAACACTGAATATCATGTCGTCATATTTGCGTCAAGTTCTTTTTTTATGGCAGTTAAGTTCAAACGTGAAATTGAGTTGAAGCTAATCTATAAATCCGTCTGTCTTCCAGTTCAGTTTATAGGTAACGTTATTTAACTTAGCTACGTGAGCACTGGCAGAGCATACAGTATATACTTTAGCTTATAACGTTAATCAGTCTTCTTTATCAATTCATACTGCGTGTTATTATAAATTATGTACTAACTATTTATCTGTCTGTCTGTATTTTATTAATATGAGTCTGTATTTTCTGTTAACATAATAAATAACATTAATAAGTTATGGGTAAAACAATTCTAAATGTGTCTTAATATCGAATATAGTTAACCAAGTTCAATTTAAGGTGCCACTACTCATTTAAATTATATAAATGTATTTAATCAGATTTAAACTGTTTCAGGCAGGCCTACATGTGAACATTGCACAATGTTTTGTGGATACTAACTTGTAACATTTATTTAATTAATTCTAAAATGAAGGATGTGAATAGAAATAATTTTACAATTTGACGCCCATGCTTTATAGTCAGCTCTCAGCTTAATCAAAATTAATGGTAATCTCAATTATTTGTTTTACTATATTTACATCTCTTATTTAAATTGTATTGCATTACTAAATTTTGGCCTCAACTGATAAATATTTGTTCAAATCCTTTTTCAATAGATTTTGCCCAGACCCCTGCAGTGTCAAGTGAAGGAAGCTCCTCTCATGAGAATGCAAAGAGAAATGAAGAAAGAAATAGAATGCTGAAGATTAATCCATAATTGTGAGTGTCATTATATTTTTAATTCTATGTGCTGTAGAAATTTTAGTACATGACGAATGAACATGAAAAATCTAAACCTATGTGGGCAACCATACAATGCCTTTTTTCAGAACTGGAATTTACATGTGTTGTTGGTGATTGTGTCTTGATTGTCATTAAAGGGATAGTTCACTTTGAAATACATTTTTGATATGTTTTAGCTTACCTCGAGGGGCATCTAGGTAGGTGTAGGTGTCTTTGTTTCCACAGTAGTTTCAATTTTGATATTTTTAGGTCAAACCGTTCTTGTCTGTCAGTCATATCATGGATGTCTGTGGTCACCACCTCAAAGAACATGCACAGAGAAGTCCAAATTAAACATGATTTAATGACTCGTAAATGTACGTACACATTGCACACTTCTGGGGCTTTCCGGCGCTTGTGCAGCAGACCGAAGCGCCCGTGCCCTCAGTGTACTTGGACGTGACTGTGATTACAAGAGGTAAAAACGATATAAATACTGTTCGTTTTCTCACACAAACCGCTCATTTCGTGTCTTAGGCCATCAATGTGTACTTACATTTACGAGTCATTAAATCATGTTTAATTTGGACTTCTCTGTGCATGCTCTTTGAGGTGGTGACCATAGACCTGCATTATATGACTGACAGACAAGAACGCTTTGACCTAAAAATATCAAAATGGAAAATACTGTGGAAACAAAGACACCTACATCTTGGATGCCCTTAAGATAAGATAAAACATATCAAAAATTAATTTCAAAGTGAACTATCCCTTTAATGGCATGGTGATTGGTGTGTCTTCATGAATTGTGTAAATTCAAGATATTAAACTGCAAAAAGTTAAAGGGTTAGTTGACCCAAAAGTGTAAAATTGTTTTTTCAAACCCTCATGTCATTCCAAACCTGGAAAGACTTTTGTTCATCTTTGAAATTTAAATTAAATTTAAATTTAATTTAAAATTAGGGGGGGGGGGGGTTGCGTTTACACCTGTACTTTGAGTTGTTTACTTGTGCGTCACCCAAGACGAATGTTAAAGGCTGGTGCGAATGGCACTACTCTGCCTAGCACTGAGCGAGATTTGGTTATCATTATGCTATGTAACTGTTGATTGTTTTTTTTTGTTTTTGATTTTTGGTTAGAAGATCTCAGCTTAGTTCCTGGAAATGCTTCAAGCATGAAGAGCTTCAAGGAACTGATTGACTCTGCTGTGAAAGATGATAAGTGATGAGGTAAGTCTATATTTCAGAATAAGATTATCTAAACATGTTCATGCATTTTTTTGTTGCATTTTTTTTTCAAGTTGTCACATCTTCTCTCATCTGTAATTTAGAATGGGGCAGCAATCTTGCATCAATTTGTCTCCTTGATTTGATTCCACCACCCTGGAAAGACATGGAAAGATGTGCTCATATCAAGCTGAACAACACCTTGTTGTCTTCAAAAGGGTAAATTTGGACATTTCTCTCACTATTTATTGTCTGCCTCAAAATATTGCCATTTGAGTTGACTTTATTGTGGAAAACTATAAAGACCACCAATTGGAGAGCTGACTTTGATTTGTTTGTTTTTTTTGTCTTTGGCAGAGACCAGCGTACAAGAACACCGACCACACAGCATACCTGCTCGCTGCCGGTGGGGATCAACTCAAATACTACTATACCTGCTCGCTGATGGGACAAAGAGGGACTGCATTCATGGATGCTACACAACTGTTGACAAGTAGATTTTTGCAATCTTGTTCAAATCCACCTGTCATATTTGTTAATGTATAGGCAAACTGGGTGATTTTATGCTTTTTCCCTTTTCTCTTTTTTTTCTCTGCTAAACTCCTAATGAATGTGACAATTTGACTTTTTCCAAATATGGCATATGTTTTAAAGGGGCCACTTTGCCATTTGTTGAATAAACTTTGGATTTGTACATCTGTCTAAAGAGTCTTGATTTATGTCTAAGCTTGTACATTACAGTAACACTATATAATGGTGTAAATAGTTTTTGCACTGAACAGAATACTTTTATAAATTACACTTATAGTGTAAAATGCAATGGATTTGAATCAACACCAGGGGTGTTAAAACCACAGAGTGTAAAAATTTTAAGTGTAAAACTTAACACTCACAGTGTAATTTTTCTACACTGTACGGTGCTGTATTAACACTGTAAATTCTACACTACAAACAGTGTACTTTTTACTCTTACTCTTTTTTTTAAGGTCTCTTCTGCTCAAAAATAAAAAATAATTTCGTTTTTTTTCTGTTTTATCTATATTTTAAAATGTAATGTATTCCTGTGATCAAAGTTGTATTTTCAGCATCATTACTCCAGTCTTCAGTGTCACATGATCCATCAAAAATCATTCTGATGATAAAAATCATTATTAGTAATGTTGAAAACAGTTGTGTAAATTTTTATTCAGGATTCTTAAAGTTAAAAAGAACCGTATTTTTTAATAGAATCTTTTGTAATATTATAAATGCTTTACTGTAACTTTTGATCCTTGATGAATAAAACTATGTTTTTATTTTATTTCTTTCCCCAAAAAATAAAATACAATTATTAATAAATACAATAAACACAGATAAATGCTGTTCTTTTGAACTTTGTATTCAGATAGAATATATATATAAATCCTGAAATAAAAATGTAAATGTTTTCAACATTGATAATAATAATAAATGTTTCTTGATCATCATATTAGACTGATTTCAGAAGGATCATTTGACACTGAAGACTGGAGTAATGATGCTGAATATACAGCTTTGATCACAGGAATAAATTGTATTTTAAAAAAAATATTCAAATAGAAAACAGTTGTTTTAAATTGTTATGATATTTCGCAATGTTTGTGTGTGTGTGTGTATTTTTAATCAAATAAATAAAAAAAATAATCTTCCAGCCACGGCTGACATACCGATGACTGGCACAGGGTGTCTTGGTGATCTTTCTCCAGGGCTTAAAGGGCACATGATGGGGCTCAGTATAGGGTAACGTTCACACCCGTCCTCGCCCGCTACAGGACTCAGACCACCCTGACCCCTCAGTCTCCTGACCCGCTCCTCCGACTCCTGAATGAGGAACAGGGAGATGGAGTGACTGAAGTCAGAATATATACACATGATGCATATCAAACACCAGAGACTCCAAGCTGCAGTCCAGGCAAATGTTCATTGTGAATAAATCATATCAATTATAGTTCATGCATAGCAGATGTATAGTTGTCAATTTATAAGGTCCTATTTTGGTTATGATCCCTAGGTAAATATATAGTAAACGTGTGGCAATGCACAAAGGTTTGGAACAGAGCCCATGTATATATATATATATATATATATATATATATATATATATATATATCTGTATGTGCCAATGCTGACCTGACTGTGATGCCGTTGGTCTCTCTCTTGTTCTGCCACCAGACACGATAATCTGAAAGCATAGTCATCCTCCAGAGACCTCTGCATGTCTTCTAGAGCGTGGACCTGCCATTGCATCTCATCTGAAACACAGGAATACACAACTGAGAGGATACTATTTCAAAGAAAGCTGAAAATCTCGTCTTTCCTCTCAAATCAACATTCAAGGGGACCACTGATTAACTCTTTATATCATGCATATTTTGTGTCTTGAGTTGTTATAAGGTTCTTTGGAGATTAAAAAGGTTAATACTTGGATTGTGGGTTCAAACTGAAAACGTCTTAAAAAGCTAAACAAAGAATATTTATCGTGGAAGCAATATACAAATAAATTCAGAATTATTAATAATAACTTTATATTGGGATCTAAGAAATGTATTATTGTGGATTGTTTTGTTTTATTATTATTCATTATGCATTGTTAATAATGGTAATCACTATTTGTATATGATACACACACACACACACACACGTGTAATTATTGTTATATTATCTTGTATATATGAAATATTTCCATATATATTTGAATAATTCTTTTTGGTTTGAATATAATGACCCCATAAATGTTAAAATAACAATGTTATTTGTGTAATATGACTCTTTTTCTCATAGTATAAATGTCTCTATAGTAAATGATAAAATATATCATGTTTAATGATATAATATAATATTATAGTATTATTTTATAATATATAATATTTTAGGAGGGAGGTTTTTCGCCGTCATATTTTGGGGATCCGTGGCATTAATATCCTGCTTTAAAACACCAGCACATGATGATTTTAAGAAAACTCTTTGAGGAACTTAAAAAAAAGTTCACTGACATTAGCTGTAAAACCCATTTGAGTCTTTGTGTTCAATAGTGCACTCATTTTGCTCAGTTCTTACCTGCTCTCCTTTCTTGCAACGCGGTGCTAATGACACTGTCTCCCTCAAATGATACTTTGGCATGAGAAGGAGAGTCAGGGGATATTCCAGAGCCCATAAGTGCAGCTGTGGGACTGTCCCGTGTGAAAGTCTTGCTCATTGGTGACGGAGGAGACAGTCGAGTGTGCGTTCTCGCAGTGACCCCGGCCATAAACCGAGGCATTCTCTCCTGGCTCCGGTCTATGAGTGGACTCTGATGGCCGGAGGACAGGTGACTGTCCAGCGTGTGGCATCTCCTTCGAAACAGAGGGCTCGTGGGCTCCAATCTTCCGATGGTCTCGTTCAACCTGGGGTGGTCATCATATCGACCCGTATTCGCAATTGTGTTTACTTCCTGTGGCCTTGCATTGGCTGTAGTGTTCAGTTGGTTGGGGTCGTCAGGGAAAGAGAAGAAGATGTCGCCAGCAGAAATGGGACGAGGACGCCCGCGATGGGGTCTTAAACGGCCATTTAGACCAGATTCTGGACTTATTGGGTTATTAGGAGAGGTCCGATTAGGCGAGGGACTATAACAGGGTAAAGTGCCGTTTTCTTTATCAAACGGGATTTTGGTGCCGATGACCTTTGATCCCGGTTTACCTTGTTCTTTTTCAATGAATTCCCGTGATTTCTTCAGTAGGTTCTGCAGGGAAACTCCTTCTGGTTCAGTTTCCTTCTCTTTTCCTCTCATAAGTCCCGGGAGCTCGGCTGGTGGGGTCACTGATGGCTTATTAGATGCAATGTAAGGCCCAGTGGGTGTAAGATGTGCAGTATCTGTAAGAGCATTCCTGCAGTCTAATTTTGGAGAGGGAGACGAGCACTGCTCTGAAGGCTTTGGTACGTCCAATATTTTTTGTGCCTATAATGCAAGAAGATATGAAAGCAGGGGCGTCACTAGACCCATTTTAGGATTGCTTAAGCCCCCCTAAATGTCCACCCAGCCCCCCTAAAATGAGTGATTAACTCTGTAATACATGTACATTAATTTGTGATCGCATCAGTCCACTTTGAAACTCATATGAAACCAGCGTCAAAAGCAGAGGACAATGTGTGTGTGCATTTATTGACAGATTGTTATGATTATTGTGATATCTGCATCTCTGCAGTTCTTTAAATGCAATTTACATAAAATTGATGCGGGAGCAATCCAAGACGGTTTACCATGAACTGTAAAATCTGGGCTTATTTATTTATTATGAAATTCCTTTCATCTTAACGGCATGAGACTTTATATAACAATTTGTTATAGTCATTTTATAATATTTGAAAAGCAAAAAAAAAAAATGCGAAAAGAACTATGAAAGGGAGTAAAGAATGGCAAATGAAGTAATGAGTGCTCCTCTGCAGCCATCTAGTGGATATAGTGGTAATTTCATGTCATTTTCATGTTAAAAGTGTTTTTCCACATTTTCCATGTTATCTCTATGAATTAAAAAGATAAATGAATATCTTCTTTAGGAAAATAAATAAATAATGGCTGCTAAAGGAAAATAAATAAATAATGGATGCATGGTAAAAAAAAGTATGCCTTCAACTTTAACAAAAAAAAAGTTTAAATCTATTGATATATTTATTAACAATTATAACATAGATTCATAAATTATATATTTATATATATATATATAAATATATAATTTTTCATCTATGAATTTTCATAGATGAATATCTGGGTAGAAAAAACAATAAAATCTATGTATAAAAGTAAAAAAAAAAAAAAGATAATTTAAAAGGGAAAAAAGTTTTCTAATTTATTAGTTTAGAAAAATCAGTTTCAAAATCTATTCATGATTATAAAAATAGATAAATCCGGGACATAAAAGTACTTGTTATTCAAAGAAACACTTATTTTCTTACCTTATTGGTCCAAAGAATGGCCTGAATCTGATTGCGGAAGTTATTATCATAATGAATCTGTCTGTCTGCCTCCATTAGTGACGCTCTTTTCCTGTATTCAACCATCTCCCTTCTTTGTTTCTCACTTAGCTGGAAACACAATAGGCACAAACTTTCAGATAATACGAATCACAATTAGACAATTGAAAGGGAGACAATACTCTATTTAGGCTTAATGTTATAATTACAACTGTTATTTATATTATATTTTATTGTGCTCCCTCTTTCTTTTGCTTTTGAAAGTTTAATATATCATATGTATTGCAGTCATGCAGTAACATAAATATAAATACTCACCACCGGAGACAGAAGTGGCGTGCCATGAAGGCGGATGAGAGAGTGCGCCACCCCTCGCGCAGGTGCGGTACTGCAGCTCATCTCATGCATCATTTCCGACTGCAGTTCTGACAGAATGCGTGCGCAGAAATCCTCATAGCTGTCCATGTTTTCTTACAGCGGTCTGCACAACTGGAACGGTCTTTACAATGAATCGTAAACGTCCGAGCACGTGTTATGACAGAAAATAAAATCAAGTTGTCGTTCCTATTCGGTCAGCTGCAATGCAAGCTTTTAGATTGGCATTTTAAACAGATTCTCAATGCTATCAATCGATCCGCATTCCACTGATCTTTCCTCAAATGTATTTGCTAACAGATAATCACGCACAGATGTTAAAATCGCAGCATCAGCACCTACCTTTATGTCGCAATGGAGGATGGAGCTTCGTTTGAATAAATGACACACACAAAATAAACAAAGTGTACCAGTAAAAGGCTTTCCTCTACCACAGATGTGACTGTAACATGTATGATGCCACTGTGCTGATGTTTATATTGGACGTACAGATGCAAATCGCGTAATGGTTTCCTGTTTTGTCCGTAATTACGTTGAGAATGATAACGAGGCTAGTTGTTTCCTCTATATTCACATGACGAAGGTCATAGTGTGTCCGCAGGAGATGGGTTTAATATCCTAGACCTCTAGCCTGTCCTTCAGTTCAGGGTCTCTTGTCTCTGTCTGTCTTATGGTCTTCATCAGCACCGCCCCGTTCACTCGCCGTAATCCTCTGCATTCACTTGGACGTAAAATCAAAGGAAGATTCCTTCAGATACATTTTTATGATACAGATGTGATTCATATCTGCATCATATTTTAGTGCAGTAGCCCTTTAAATTTACTTTACTCCTCCCCTGAACGGAAATAATTCCGCAGGCTATGATTTCATCATAATTTATTATTACAATTAATTAATGAATACATAAATACGATAAATAAATACATTTCTTTTAAATCCTGTATAGTAAAAAAAAAAACAATTCTGTAATTCCTGCAGTTATTTCTGAGGAAACTTAAAGAAAAAAATAATAATGATCTATTCATGTAGGCCTTTTTTTTTTTTTTTTTTTTTACTTTGCATGGAGAGAAAATCACACATAATGTATTAATTAGGCAAAAAAATATATTTATTAATAATTTACATAATGTGTTTATTATTATATTTTACATAGCCAAAACAGGGAACGGTGTGACATTCTCACTTAGGCTAATTACATTTTTAAACATAATAATTCCACTGTAGTAAAATCTAACAATTGCTTGAAAATGATTAAACGAAGCATGTAAAGTTATTGTTAATAAGCCATTCATAACTGCTCAAATAAAAATTAATTTGTTTGTCGGTCGTATCCAAGGACTGTCATGCGCGTCAGTTGGTGTGGGCGTGGCTTGCTTTGCTGCGCGCGCCAGTCATTCACCGCTCAAAACGTACTGGTGTGTGTGTGTGTGTGTGTCTGTGTGGATGGACATCGCGGAGGCGGCGTTAAACTTCACTGTTTACTCGTGTTTTACTTAGAGACAGACAGTGAACTGGAAGTGGAAGCAGTTCTTACAGAAATCATTTCGGTCGTCGATTTCCAAGCTCATTATTATAAGTTAACCGTTTGTATTTGAATGACTCACCACCAACAAACCAGTGGACTTTGACAACTGCCACCGCCTGGCCGAGTTTGCAGAAGTCAACGTTAACTTAACTTACATCGGGAAGAAAGCAAACCAAACAAACAGTAAGTGATTTATGATTATACCGACTCATTTTAATAATGGATTGTGGGTATCTGACACTTTTAAATGATAGTGAACAAACAGAGACGTCTTAAAGTATTGAAAATCAGTTAACGAAGGTGAATTCAGATATAAAATTAGTGTGTAACAGCATTATCTCTCAGTTTACTTTAAAATCGCATTTGTTCCCTAGAAGTGAGCTTGAATTATGAGCTATAAGGCGGTAACTCCACCCTGAACGCACATTCAGTCTTCAAATATAACCGTGATCTGTTTTAACATAACTGCCTTTAACGGCCAGTGGGTGGCGCTGTTGCATCGCGTATGTGACTTTGAGTGTATTGTAACGTTAGTTGCCAAATAAAATCTTGCAATATCACCAAGAGACCCATAAATCTTATCTTGTTGTAGTTTACTTTATAAAGGGCATAATGTGACCTTTGAATTGTATTAAAGTTTCACTTGTAGACTGAGAGCCAACCGCAAAATCTGCAAGCATTGTTTGGGACAAGTCCAATTTTGTTTCTAAAAGAAATGAATAGGCTACAGTTGTTGTGGATCTTCTCTATATGCAAAATGACTGCAGAGCATTTGTGTTTCTTGGCACTAAGAAACGATTTCACCACAAATGTTGAGTAAGGTCTTTCTTTAGCATCTGCTGTAACTGTTTTTGCACTGCAATGTTTTGCATCTGAATTTGTCTTTGGGGATCAATAAACAGGCTTTCCTGGCCTATATTGGAAGGTCTATATAGTGGTTTGGGTTTTGCAAAGAAATTGTTTCTAGTGCAATTGACTGATTGTTGAATGCCTGCCTTTGTGTGTTAAAACTTGAGAGAAATCAATTCTATTCCCATTTTGTGTCCGCTTTGGGGATTGCTTTGCTTAATATTGCAAAACTTGAGGTTTTCTGTTTCGCAAATTAAGCTAATTGTGTAATAGCTGCTTATAAACTTTGGCACAGAGTGGATTGGTAAAGAAAACTGGATGAATTAAAGGATTAGTTCACCCAAAAATGAAAATTATCCCATCATTTATTCACCCTCAAGCCATCAGGTGTATGACTTTCTTCTTTCAGATGAACACAATTGTTTTACGTATATTAAAAAATATGCTGACTCTTCCATGCTTTATAATGGGAGTGAATGATACCTTGTTTTATAGTGTGTCCATCCTTTATAAAAGTAATCCATATGGGGTTAATAAAGGCCTTCTGAAACAAATGTATACCATGACCTCTGACCCGAACGCTGAACAAGGTACCACTCACTCCCACTATAAAGCTTGGAAGAGCCAGGATATTTTTTATATAACTCAGATTGTGTTCGGCTGAAAGAAGAATGCCATATACATCTAGGATGGCCTGAGAGGGTGAGTAAATTATTGGATCATTTTCATTTTTGGGTGAACTAATCCTTTAATCTCATCAGTCAGTCTATCAGTCAGTGGCAAATAAAAAGATGATAAAAATCTTATTTACATTCATTTTTGTTTTATGAGATTTGATGTAAGACTTGATAATGTGTTCATCTATAAATTGCATTTTTAATATTTTGTATGCATATTTTGACATTGATTTGTCCAACAAAGTACCTCATGTGGTAAAAGTTGGATTTAGATTGTTCTTTAGAATTAAATTAGCCTTTTATTCGTAAAGATTGGCACTGTTTACCATTTATTTGCAGTCTATATTGAACTCCAAATGCTCGTATTCACGTCTCTTGACAGCTTCACGGACGGGCCCATCTGAATATCTGAATCCCAATATCCAGTGCTGAGTGACGTCAAGCCGGAAGGCGTGACTCTCGTGTTTCCACCAATAGATTCAAAGTATGCCGTTGATTGACAGTTAATTCTGGAAAATAGGAGGAACGTTTGTGCGACTTTATCCGTCTGGCTTTACTCTGTTATGGAAGCCATTTTGGGATTTTCCTTGTAGTTATTGTGAGTCAAGCACGTAACTTTTATCTATTCCCACAACGAGCGCGGAATTTGGATCGGGCGTTTGGATACATGGTTATTTCTATTTTATTTTTGATATTGCCGTCGAGATGCGACACACATTTTGCGCATCCTTGAACTGGATTGTCATTTCTGAACGGGACTATCTTCAAAACAACGGGAGATTATAGAAACTGATGGTCAAACTGGCAAGTGCTGGAATGTTTTGATGTCGTTTATGATTTCATTCAAACCTTATGGACAGAAACGTTGATATTTTACGCGTAATATAGGCTAATGGTTGACAGTCAGTGAAGCTCCTTTCTTTCCAAACTCTTGACAGAATACATGGCCCTGGATTAACTGTCATACACGCACAACCAGGGTTTAATTTCTATATGATTTATTATGTTTTACGTTTTCTAATGTAAACACTTGTGAAGTGCGCACAAACCCCTTTACGCATTGAGACACAATAATTGCGCTGCTACAGTGTTGCAATTCAAAGCTGCGTGTCAAAACCTAGAGTTTCCTACCTAGATAGCATCGCACACTCAATCTAAACAATAAAGTCGAATCGCTTTTTAAGACATCCAATCGAAAGTTACATGATATACAAATGCGAGTTTATTATCCGTATGTTCATAACGCGTTTCGTTGTAACGATGTAACTCGTTGTTCAAAACTGTTGTCTAGGAAGACAGCGGACTAGTTTTTGAAACGCAAAAGAGACGTCAAATCTGGAGAGTTGTGCGCTTAGTTATCATGTTCATAAATGCAAATGCTCCTCATCCACAAGAGATAAAGATGCAAAGGCTCATAGGTGTGACTACTGACTAGGTCAAGATAGAGACATAAATCCTGACCTCCTTTTTGTCTGCCTTATGCACAAAGAAAGGAGCTCATGGCTTTCACCATTGACTTGTTTTATGGCACTATTAGTGGCATGTCATGCTTGGAACATAATTGCTTGTGTTGTGAAATGTGTTTTTAGTGAAGAAAAATAGGTGTAAAATGTTGGATGTTCAGCCTGTCTCTTGGGTATTGGAGAGGGGTTTTCTAGATCTCTGGTATGGAGAATGACAAGACATGCAGTTAGAGGAAAAGGTAAACAAAATGAACAGGATATTTGACTTTGGGTAATTTCGCATGTGAATATTATCTTTATATTGGGGTTATTGATCCTAGAGTGTTCTGTTTGTTCAGATGCTTAAAACCACAAGGACGATTCGGATCCATTTGAATTCATGTCAACTTGATAATGAGTTTAGTTGAAAGTTAAAGCTCTACTAGTGTATTATACCTAAACAAAGTATTTAATTAGGTATAGTGCATAACAAATGAAAGCATACAAAACTAAGGGATTTTGAAATTATGGTCATAGCTGAGCTTTTACTGTATATTCACTATAGAAATTTCAGTAACACTTTAGTCCATTTTGATTCGTCAGTGTTTAATGCGTTATTGTGAACTGAGGCTGTGAATTATATGGTGTATAATTATTTTGTATAAATACACACACACATGCATGTATATAGTTAAGAAAAATGTGGTATTTATATGTAATATAAATATATATACAATACATGCAAATATTTCTTAAATGTTATACATGTGTGTATTTATAATTAGAAAATAATTATACATGGTACACAAAACACATTAATGTTACATTAATTTAATTTAATATTTAACAAAAAATATATAATTAATTTTGTTTGTTGGCAATATATGTTTGTATAATACATTAGCTTATGTTTAGTATTTAATGTATACATTTATCTTGAGGTTTTTTATTAAATGTCAAATGTATTATCTCAAAATGAATCGCTGTGCAAATATTGTTTATATTTATTTCATGATACGTAATTCTTTAATTGTCATATAATGTAAAGTCTTACCAAAATGTCTATTGTGAACAAATATGTTCATCTCTAAAATACAATTTTTATTAGTACAAAGCAATTTCTGTAAATATGTTAAGTCTACATTCAGTAATTATGACTGGTTGGAAAAGTTGTAGAGTCATTGTCTGTGTAATGTTGAAGTCTATTTGCACTTTCACTGTCCTGTTTGCTTGAGTCACCCTGGACAGTGTTGTTTTTTTTGTGTCCGTCACTTCCTGCTCGCTTTGACAATATCAGATGACTTGTTTGCATATTTAATAATAAGCACAATTTACTATGAAAAAGGTGTTTTACATAGTCACTCTACTAGCTTCTATGTTCAATCACCTGTACCAGACTAAACAAAAGTTGCTACCATGTTGCTCATCGGGATTCCTCCCAGAGGCAGGCTGAAGCGTAGAGTGTGTGTGTGTGTGTGCATGCTTTCATGGGTGTGACTCTGTTTATGCATCGAGGTCACACCCATCATCACACGTTAGCTGTCGCCGTAGTTTTCGAAGTCTGCTCTTCACATCTGGTTTGGTCTTCACAGCGTGCTCAGCGAATTACCATGGATTTTTCCCCTCTGCACACGTATACTCCTCCTCACTGCACTCCGGATAACACGGGCTATACCTATTCACTCAGGTGAGGTCACTGTGAAAATGAAAAAAACATTACTGGGTGGAACTACAGGCAGTGAACTTCCCAAATGTGTTTTGTGTGTGTGTGTGTGTGTGTGTGTGTGTGTGTAGCACATCTTAGTTTACATTCCCAGTAAAGCGTACAGGGTTCTGTGTGATTATGTTTGAACTTTCCTCCTCCTCAGCTAATGATTTTCCAAGAATTTCCATGTCCTGTTGAACCTGTTTCTTTGCTCAAATCATGTAAGTTTGTGGTTGTAGACAAAATATGTGATGATAACTTCATTAGTTCTACCATTCTGTGTTTGTGGTCCATTTCATACTTTAGTTTCTTGTTTGTTTTAGTCATTATTCACTGTCAGAAAAAAAGGTACAAAAGCTGTCACTAGGGCGGTACGTTTTCAAAAAGGTACAATTTTGAACCTAAAGGGTGCATATTGGTACCATAATTGTACAAATTTGTACCATGAAGGTACCAATATGCACCCTTTAGGTACAAAAGTGTACCTTTTGAAAAGGTACCGCCCCAGTGACCGCTTTCGTACCTTTTTTTCTGAGATTGTTTAGTCGTTTTGTTCAGCTGTGTAGATTTTTTCCATGGCTGTCAAGAGCCAGGTGAGAGGGTTGGATGGCAGCACAGCAGGTGTGGTTATTTACCTGGGGCAAGTTATGAGGTTGCACCTTAAGTTATCAGTTAATGGCCAGGTAATGTGAATTTGTGTATAGCCTACTATTGGTTATAAAGAGTATTTTAGATCAGCAGAAACAGCGTACATTCGACTGTGTTGACGTTTGTATGCAGATAACGATTTGTACCCCGTGGCTGCACTAACTGATACCAGTTTTCCAGCTAAATCGTGCCGGTCCTAGTTTGTGTAACACTACACTAACAGGATTATTAAACCAGATGTTGTTAAAGTTGAGTTCAAGTTTCAATAGTTTTCACACATCACATAACTATAAATTCTATATTTTTTAAAAGTATAAAAATGGACATTTGTGTAATATGTAATGTCCATTTAATTAAAAAAAATGCAGGCATCCAATTTTATTTTTGATTTATTTATTTATTTGATGTCAGATCAGGCCTAAAATGTTTACAATAATAATAAATTGTTATTGTTTTTGTTGTTGCAGTGTTATTGTTAACTATTAAAACAATATTTGGTTATGGTATATAGTTTTTTTTTTTTTTTTTTTTTTTGAATATGACTGAAGTAAAATAAATATTAGTTTAAAAGCTTAGCATAAAAAAAATTAGAGATGCTAAAACTGTATATACTGAATATACCCTGCACACATATCGTTCAATTAAGTGACAGTTAGTTATTTAGTAAAGTTAGTAAAACATTACTGGTATCAGAAAGTTCAGGTCTATTGCATTTTAACGCTGCAACACTTGTATTATGACATATTTCAGTTTTTTTTTTATTCCATCTGGTTATCACAGTTTAAAACTAGTGCTGGTCAATATACCGATTCATCTGGTATTTATTTCGGTTTCAATTTTGTGTATGATGTTTTTATTTTTGTTTTGTTTTTTCAAATACTGCCATAACGATGCATATCTGAAGCAATTGCTGCATCTGTTCAATGGCCATGCATGATTAGCGATATGTTGTGAGTGTATTGAGAGGGGACCTCTTTTATCTGCATACCCTATGTTTATAACTTTATAATTCAACAATAAATAATCCACACAGCTAATTCTCTATAATATTGCAAACACCATGAATAGCCCTATGATTTCCGTGATGTGCAGCAGCAGTTATTTAGTCTTCCCTCTTAAATATTCAAGCTCTTTAAAGCATGTTGAATTCTGATTGGCTGTCAGTGTTTTTATCAGCTGGAAAAAGATCTTTCTGAAATCTTTCCAAACTAGATTTTTATCGTTTTAGTTAAAAATTAACAGGTGTGTACAGGCGTTTACTGTATAAATCAGAATGTCACCAAATTTTTGGATGAATTAAATCAAAAATAAGCAGTACAATGAATCAAATTGCGATATGGACTAGTACTATCTGTGAATATTTAAGCTCAAAAACACTGCTATTGAAACCTGAAGTCTTCATGTTCTGCGTGTCTGTGAGAATGAGCACCACAGTTTCGTCTACACATACTGAAGCACTGTCTGATTGGTTGTTGTACAGGATTGTTTCAGTGAGTGCCATTGTGCGCACGCACACACACACACATACACACATACGAGTGTGTCAGCGTAGGTTGCAAGACTGTTCTTCAGGCAGAAACCATCGTAAAAAGAAGTGGGATCGAGTGACAAACCGTTGAGCCATCTGCCGCTGGCACTCAGAGAGACGTGACGAATTCGAGTTGCTCAACGCGTGTCACATAGGGAAGACAAGCTTACAAAGAGTTATTGTGTGAGCTCAACAGAGAAAGCAGCGCAGCGAGAGTAGGGCAAGACTTGCTTGTTGAGCGTTTGTGAAAACTAATGTTTTCTACTTGCGTTTTCCCACTGGATCCCTTTGAAATGATTTACCTTATGCAGTCACAAGGGGAATGTAAATGCCTCTTTAACAGAGACAGTTGCCCAAGAAAATCATTAGAAATGATATATTAGCTGCTTCCAAAATTGAGTATGTGCCAAAATATCTTTTATTATTATTTGCATAGCGCTTTTCACAATATCAGGTTAATTGTGAAAATCTACTGGCCATAAATATAATTTTCACGTGACGTACAGCTGTATTTTATATCATTTTGTTCATTTTTAATGTTTATCAATTTTTTATGTCTGACTGCAATTATTTGCTGATTTTATTATGTTTTTTCCTCCTTGCATATTTTTGACAAACAGTGGCGCTCATTGAGTCGTGCAAATATTGCTCAGTCGCCTGTTTGAGCTGCGGGACAAAGATATATTTTTTTTCCTATTTTAACTTAAAAATGAGAAGTAGTATCTCTCATGTCTTCTCCTCTCACTTACGTTATTCATTTTAACTTAAAACATATATTATATTGTATCTAACTATACAATTGTGAAATTTTAAAATTAAAACTATACATTTTTACTAGTACAAGTACAGGCAGAGTAAAGGGTGAGTTAATTTTCACTCTTATTTGGCACGCAGTGCAGTTTATGTGTTGGTCGCAAACAGTTGTTTCCAGTGTATCAGTAGTTTGTGCTTTTCATGCATATTTTTGTTCAAATTATGTGTCACATCATGTTGCATATTCAGAGAGTGTGTGAAACTGGGACAGAAACACCAAGAAATACATTTTCTTAATATAGCTGCTTCTGATTTGGACATCAGGGTGGAACACTAGGGATTCATTAAAATGTTAGGCACACTCTTAGAAGAAAAGGTTCTATATAGAACCTTAAAAGGTTCTAAAGTGCTACGTATTTTGAACCTCTAAAATGCAATGCATGTATGATCACAAAATTCAAGATATGGGGGTTAAAAATGTAATTAATCAATATAACACGAAGAGTGCCATTTCAGTTTTTACTGTATCCTTCAAAAATCAGCATGAATAAAATGGGATATTAAGTTACAACAGTTTAATAAACAATAATTTAATTACTGAAAAATTTTGCAGAATAATGTAATATATGAATAATAGCCTATAAAGAACCTTCCAAAAGGGTTCTTTCTTGTCATTATCATCATTTTTTTTTTTTGCATAAAAGGTCCTTTGCAGTTGAGTAAAGAACCATATGCTTCATATATAGAACCCTTTTTTCTAAGAGTGAGATGGTAGAAGATGTGCATTCTGGGAAAGTGTACTGTATGAAGGGAATAGTTCTACAGGAATAAGTGTGTATGGCTCTGCACAGTGTCACTCAGCAGCTGCTGGAGTGTTTGACAGCTGTACGATAATGTGTGTGTGTGCTGAATGCACTGAAGTTACTGCTTTAGCTGAGCTGTAAAAGAGGAAATGATATCACTGAATTTAAATAACCACATCACATTTTTCTGTTTGATAGTAATTCTCTGTTTTTTTTTTCTGGAAGCTGGAAAAGCCGAGCACAAACTTATTATTATAACATATGACTAAAATAATTGTATGCAAATATGTTGCATATTCCTCAGCAGTTCTTGTGCTGATATCACTAGTTGACAACGTGGTACTATTTTCGGATATTCGATATTGCGCTGGTGCACGTCATGCAGCGCTGGTGCACGTGATGCAACGCCGGCTGTCAGAGCTGACAGACTCATTTCTGTGCAAAACAATTAGGTCAAAAATAATTTAATAAACTACTAGTTTTTATGTTTATTCATAATTTGTTTAGGCCAACAACAAGGCTACCAAGTACTGCGCACTGTGCACAGCTAATTAATTTTACTTTTTTTTTTTTTTTCCGAACATAATTTTTAGTTGAAAATTTCAGGTCTTCAGTCGACCAAGATTTTCAAATATTGATTTGAGTTTTAATATTTTATTAGCCTAACACAAAACTTCCATGCATTGGAACTTCGCAATTACTATTAAGCCAATCATTGGCTTATTCTGTTATTATTTAATAATCAGTGCATTCTTATATAAGTATTGACAGCGAGTATGACTGAATTAATATCATGATAAGGTAAAGGAAGAGGGATGAAGTATTTGAGATAGTAAGTGGGAAGAGAGTGATTGGTCAAGAGGGTCAGCTGATGCAGTAATGATACTGAAGTGGAGCAAGACGCTGCTTGTTGACCTGTAGAACAGGAGCTGATGTCAAACCCACTCAGATACTGTAGTGCCTCTCTGAAATAAAGCCCTGAGCTCAGACGCTCGTGAGCCCTCAGGTCCTTAATCTCACTGTGAGCTTCGTGTGTTCTCTTCTCGCTAATCAGATTTCCTACTGTCACTCGTCTGTGTGTGTGTGTGTGTGTGTGTGTGTGTGTGTGTGGAAGATAGATTCTGGGGAGGTGGTTGACCTTTTGTAAGTCTTCATCTGCACTAAAAAGTGTGCTAATGGAGTAATTAAGATACTAATATGGTCTTAACCATGCACGATGCTGCAATAAAATGTCAAGCAGTAAATCTCTGCGGTGTTAAGCGTCATTCACACTGATGTTGATGTGCAGCTACAATGACAAGTTTTTGTTCAGAAAGCTTGAAATTATTTTTAGACCCTCATAAATTGTGCCTGCAAATGATTTTCATTTCGAAGCTAAAATGTTAATATGTTTTTGAAATTACGGGCTTGATAATAAAGGAATGCATGAAAACTCCTTCAAGACTTTGTTTAAAAAAAGCTTCCTAGTGTGCAGTTTCGCAGAGGAAATCTGTTGTATTTGTTTACAGACTTTAGTATTTAAAGTTTTATAAGCTAGCTATTGTTTTGTTGTTTTTTTTACTTAACTTTGCGGTTTAACGATGGTTTAAAGTTTGAAAATAAAGACATTAAATATATGACTACAGTGGGTCAAAGGTCAACCTTAATGTTATGAAGTGACAAAAATACTTCTGGTGTGCAAAGAACAACAACAAAAATATTGACTTTATTCAACAGTTTCTGTTCGTCCATGTCAGTCTCCTACGCTGATCACGTAATGAACACAGTGCAGCGCTTCCGGTTTCTACGTCAGAACGCCGACTCATTATATCATAACTTTCCCTTTTAGACAGCCGTAAATATCAGTATTGTAATTTTACAAAGCAATATTAAATTTGTAAAAATTCTTAATGGCAATTTTATCTGATAAAATTTATTATTTATTATTTTATTTATTTATTTATTTTTTTGAAGCAATTCGATTTTTTTTTTTTTTTTTTTTTTTTTTTTTTTTTCCAAATTGTGCAGCCCTTATTTTTAGTTCCTGTATTCATTAGTAGTATATTCTCGTTTATTGTAACCGAGCCCTTTCATTTCCTACACTAATAATAAACCAGCTGCAATGCCAGAAATCATTCAGGATTTGATATAACATGGATGATGTCATATTGCTGAAGGTTAGAGATTGTGTATGTTGAAGATAAAGTGCCTTCTAGTAATTCTGTGAAGTGTTAGCTTTGGGAGGGGTGGAGCTAATCTGATTTGGCGCACATCCAGTGGGTATTTCTCACAGGAAAGACGCAGCCTTTAAGGGACTGTTATTTTAAGATGTTTCTCATTTCCGTTTCTTGGTTTATGTTGTGCTTTTGTGTTCTGGACACTGTGGTGTTGTTTACGCATGACTTGTGCCCAGTTCAGTGGGTTAAGTTGTTAATTAGTGATTGCTGCTGAATAAGTAATATTTTGATTTGGCCATTTTGAGATTTATTTGGCCATGTCAACTGGCTTGGAATGAGTTATGAACAGAAGTGTGTCTATTTTACAAATCTACAAGCAGTTTTGTCTATAAAAGTATTCTGATTTCATACACACCATCGTTGAAAAGTTTAGGCTTGATACATATTTTTTTTTAATGCTTTAAAAAGAAGTTTATTATGTTCACAGAGGCTTTATCTTTGATTTGATCAAAAATACAGTAAAATGATTCAAATTCTAAATAACCTTTTCTATTAAAATATAAATTATTCCTGTGATGCAAATCTGGATTTTCCGCATAATTACTCCAGTCTTTAGTGTCACATGATCCTTCAGAAGAAACATTTCTTATGATTATGCTGTATAATATTTTTGAGATTTTTTTTTTTTTTCAAAGGTTTGATAGACACAGGTGAATCATTGTCATTTAGGAAAGAGATTACGTGGGTGTTTGAATCGAGAACGCAATCTTTTATCCGAATCATGCAGCTCTAGTATATCCTCGTGACAGTTTAGGATGGCAATGCCACACTTGGCTCATGTTTATGAAATGAGATTTAATGCCAGAGTCGTTAGACCCTGTTTTAAATGTCAATGAACTGTGGATTCAATTAAACACGTGCATTTCTATTCCACTTATTGCTTCCCATTCCAGCTGAGAAATAAAACATGGGTGTATTGCAGTTGTTCTCAACTCCAGTCCTCGGGACCCACTGCTCTGCATATTGTGTATGTCTCCCTTATTTAAAACACCTGATTCAGATCGTTAGGATAGACTCTATGAACTGAACTGAGTGTGTCAGAGAAGAGAGACATACAAAATGTGCAGAGCGGTGGGTCTATTGAGAACCACTGGTGTATTGTACATTTTGCTAATAAATTAAATTTGCCATATGTGTAATTTTTAACTCTACAATTAAGTGTATTTTATGATGGCAATAACTGTAAAGTGACCATAGTAGTGGAGTAATCAAATGTAGGCTAATAAAATTACTAAGCTCAGATGAGTGAATGTGTGTTCCTTTTACCGGTTAACATTGTTAGTTTAGTTAATTTAACTTCTGCTTTAAAAATCATTATTTTTGTTTTTTAGATTGTAATGTTGTTAGAATGTTAGAATGTAATGTGATTTTGACCCTTTTTCTGCACTTAATTAATATAGTATTCTGATGTTTATGAAAGTGTTCTTCAGGTTGTTTAGCAGTGTGTTTGAGAGTGTTATTCCCAAAATCTCAATATAAATAAAATAAATATTTTAAGTTAATATTTAATTTAACTACACATTTGCATATTTTTGGTTCTCTGATGTCAGTTCATGGTCGCATGAAATATTGAAGTTTTATTTTGATTTGTTTTCTTTTGAAATTATTTATTTTGATTTTACATTTTTAGAATTTAAGTGATTATAACGGTTCACTTTTCGTCATGTCACAACCCTCCTCTAGTTCCCTTCAGGTGTTCATAAATCATTTTTGTTTTTGCAAGTATTGAATGTAATGTGAATTACTGATTTTGATTGCTTTGTATATCTTTAACTTTTACTTTATGCCAAAACATCTCACACCAACAACTAATTCATTAATTTAAAGCTTTCTAACTTTCTTCATCTTTAGCCAAGATTTATTTTATTTTTTTCAACAAAGACTTTCTTGGAGCAGAAGTCAGATTTATTGAGCTAGACAGGTTTGTGCGCAGTTGTCATCTTGTCAACTCATTCTCCCATTTCTTTAACGGAGGATTCTCCTGTAGTTGCCCTAGGCCACTTTTGTGCCTCTCTTCCCTCACTGAAACACCCGGTTTGAAAGGCTGGGCGATTTTGGGCAGGTGCCGTGCAAAACTTTTGCCACTTGTAATTATAGCCTTAGAGAGCTTTAAAAGTATTTTAATTTCTTTGAAAAGTTCATTACATTCCATCGGTTTGGAATGTTCCTGTGTTTCCCGTGATATATCATGCATCCCTAGTTATATCACGTGACAATTTTATGTTGAACATAATATTTATGGGTTTTTTTTTATTTTCTCTACAGTTCAAGTTACTCGTCCGCAGCCCTCGAGTTTGAGAAGGAGCACAAAATCAATCCTGTGTACGACTCGCCCAGAATGTCACGGCGTAGTTTGAGACTACAGACAACCAGTGGTTTTTATGGTGACAACAGCTTCAATGAGCTCACAGGGAATCACAATGTCAGCTCCCACAAGCGGACCAGCACCACCACCATGACCAGCAGCAGCAACAAAGTCAACAGGTCAGATGTTCATCACTCTGTCAGTTTGAGATAACAACACGAGTGTAAAACATGACTTCTTATCGGTAAACCCACACAGCCTCATACCAGCAACTACTCTACGTGAGGACTAAATTATCCTTGTTCTGTTTTTGCCAAATGAATCATGTGGCAAATGAATCTCTTAAAGCCATTAAATGTATCTATTTATCTTATTACTGTGGACTCCTTTTCTTTAAGGAAAAGAAGTTTATCTTAAAATGTATATGCATTAATTTTTGCTTTTCCGCAACTATAGATTTAAGAAATATACAAGTAGTGACAGTTAGCATTACAACTTGCACTAGTAAGAGAGGTTGTCCTGCAATTACTGACATGTTAGTGCTTGAGTTAAACGAATGAAGATAAATGAATGACATAGTGAAAATTCCATCTTTTCAACCTTACAGAAATCCCCCCCAAAAGATATGTTTGTGCGATCAGTGCTGGCAGCGCATATTTGACATGACTTACAGCAAGTTTGTACAACTTGCCTGCCAGTACTTAATTTTGTGTCAGATTAATGACCCATTAAAGATGTTTAAGCATGCACATTTATTGAATTGTTTTTTGTTTTAAATAAATTGGACAAATATTATTTTGTCTTTCACTAAAAATTGATGCATTAAAGCTTTTGCATAGTGGTTAATGCATATGCTTCTGGTATGTTTAGCTGTGTGGGTGATACAGGCTCCAGTCTAGAAATATAATATGTCCTAAACCCCAAAGTTTTTAGTCAGAGTAGAAAGGCACAAATGTCCAACGTTGACTCCCAATACACTACCATTTAAAGCTGGGGGTCAAGATAAGTAATTAATACTTTTATTTATAAAGGATGCATTAAAGAGGTCATGAGATGGATTTGCTTAAATTATTTTAATATGTTTCATGTGTTTATTTATGTTTACAAAGTTGTTTGCTAAAAATGTCCATATTTAAAAAAATTAACAATTCCCTCAAAAACATTTTTCCGGCAGCACAACTTTTTCCTACATTAAATACAAATTCTTTCTTGAGCAGCAAATAATCATATCACAATGATTTCTGAAGGATCATGTGTTGAAGACTGTAGTAATGATGCTGAAAATGCAGCTTTGATCAGGAATAAATTACATTTTACTATATATTAGATCTTTTTTTTACCAAGTAATAATGTTTCACAAAATGTATACTGTATTTTTATTCTAATAAATTCACCTCGGTAAGCATAAGAGAAAAGATAGATAGATAGATAGATAGATAGATAGATAGATAGATAGATAGATAGATAGATAGATAGATAGATAGATAGATAGATAGATAGATAGATAGATAGATAGATAGATAGATAGATAGATAGATAGATAGATAGATAGATAGGATGGAGAGATAGATAGGATGGAGAGATATATAAAATAGAATAAAACAGATAGATAGATAGATGGATAAGTGGAGAGATGGAGAGATAGATAGATAGGATGGATAGATAGATAGATAGATAGATAGATAGATAGATAGATAGATAGATAGATAGATAGATAGATAGATAGATAGATAGATAGATAGATAGATAGATAGATGGAGAGATAGATAGATGGAGAGATAGATAGATGGAGAGATAGATAGATAGATAGATAGATAGATAGATAGATAGATAGATAGATAGATAGATAGATAGATAGATGGAGAGATAGATGGAGAGATAGATAGGATGGAGAGATAGATAGATAGGATGGAGAGAGATATAAAATAGAAAAAAACAGATAGATAGATAGATAGATAGATAGATAGATAGATAGATAGATAGATAGATAGATAGATAGATAGATAGATAGATAGATAGACAAACATATAGATGAACTGAATTCCTTCCAGTAGCAGATATGAACAGTGAATTTTGCCATTAACGATCATATGATCTTCCCTCATGATCCTCACTATCAGAGCAAAATCTTCTTTACATATTTCCATATCCCACATGATGCCAATGCAAAAATTTTGGCAGCAACAAATGACTTTGTTTAGGGTGTAATAGAAGTGCATAGTGGTCCTCACTTTGAAATGTACTGACCCGGCGTATTTTGTCCCGCAGGTCTGTGCGGAGCAGGAGGCAGCAGCAGGGGTCGTCCATGTACGAGTCTCAGAGCGGGACTCAGACTCCACAGAACGACCAGAACACATCAGACCTGAGCTTCAACAGTACCGCCAGTGATGCGTCTCTGATCTCCAGCCTGCTGGACACATCCACGCTCAGACAGAGCTCCACCACACACATGTACTCTGGTCAGTGGCCTTTCACGTGCACGCACAGCCAACATGAAGTCAAAACACATTTGCATGTTAAATTCTGCACGAATAATTGGTGCTTATAAGTCATAAAGTTTGTGAAAACTGTAATTGTTGTTATTTTAGGCAAATGTCACACTGTAGCTTTTGCTTACATAAGCCCGACTATATAAACTATGCATAAACAACTGAAGAGTTCAGATGCAAAAGCCTCTAAGTGACATTTGAAATTTTCTTCTAAAATGATCATTTTTATCAAGCTTGTATATTTAAGTTCAGTAATTTCACTTAAATGCCAATGAAGATTACCTATTAATTTTCATTTAAGTGAAATTACTGAACTTAAATATACAAGTTTGATAAAAATGGTAAATTTAGAAGAAAATTTCAAATGGCATTTAGAGGCTTTTGCATCTGAACTCTTCAACTGTTTATGATAGAAGTTCAAGATTTTGTTTAAGTTAGCAGAGTAAATAACATCCTCTTTCCTTTGCGTTTCACATCAGTTTAAAAAAGGACCTTTTTGACATTTTCAACTTTCTTTAGTGTCTAATGTTGCTATTTGAGCTTGAAAAAGCTCTGCAAAGTTACAAACCTTAAAGTCACTCCGAAGGGAGTTATTCTCTATATCAGTAAACACTGTTTCTGAAAGCCTCAATTGTTGTCTTGATTTCTTTCTAGGGATAAACAGGACAGAATTACCACTTAAGGCATACGCAAAATAAATGTTCCAAGCCTGGTTGAGTTAGTCGTGTGATGGAACTTGCGTTTATGGTAAAAGGGTCATTACATTCCTGAAATGCACTCGAAGCAGTTAACCAATCACAAGACACTTGTCCACCCAACCAATCAGAGTTCACTGCATAATCTAGTAGACCCAGGAACAAAATCAAGACTTTGTAAAATGGCTTCTTAAACAGTGTGCTTGAGATTTATTTGTTATTTTTCTTAATGTTGTGTTCAGCACTGAGACGAAGAACGGCTAACAGCTCTCTGTTGGAGAATGGAGATGCCAGTAAAACGGAGGCGCATGCTAATCTGGCTAACGGCTACATCTGTAAGGACTGCTCGTTCCACGCAGACGGGAAGGAGGATGAAACAGTGTTCAATTTACCGTACTCCGCGTCGTCAGTGCATCAGACAGCTGTAGATGGCACTGTGACCACCTCTCTGAACAGTGTGGACAATGACAGGACAGGTGAGGAGGACATCCATCTTGTCACTTCGCAAACATCGAATTATGCGTCTCCATAATTTAAAAAACGTAATGTAATTTCTGGTTCACCAATAAGCACCTCACCTTAAATGTATGAGGACATTTTAAGATTTTTTCAAGTCCATTGTGTAATTCTGTTTTAGTGCTATGCAAATTCATGCTTGCTCTTTTGAATGGAGTGAAATGCATGCTGGGATTTTAGGTGATTTTTGTGGTATGTGTGTTTCAGCTCATGACAGCTACTGTGGCAGTGTGAACGTGCGAGATCTGGCGACCGCAGACAGACATCTCAATCTCAACGGCTCCCTCTGTAAGTACACACAGTCCTTCAGCAGCAGACATTTACAGCAGCTACTGCTAATGAACCATCAAAACATATAATGTGGACATTTTTCTGTAGTGAAAGGGCATCAACAGGATATTTGTGGGGTTATTTGTTTTTGAGTGGCTACTTTAAGGACAGAACCTAATCCTGATGACCAACAGAGCTTGTGATGGTCCTTTATGAATGAGATAAAGGATGGCAAATTGATTGTCCACCCAATGTCATTGGGACAAGTATCTACACCTTTGAGTTAGCAAACACTTCCTGCCTTTACAGCTTAGTGTTTTTTTTTATTAATTGCATGCATGTTATGTTTTCAGTCATTTTGATTGTATTATTTAATAGGTTGATATTTTAAAATAAACTACCATTTAATAGTTTGGGATCAGTTCAGTTCAACTTAATTGTCAGACTCAGGGTCCATTAGAAAAGCATAACAACATTACAGACATCCAACACCTCCCACTTTGAGTATATGATTTATTAAATGTATATTCTTGACTTTATTCATATAAGTTGTATTCCTTCCCATGAGTTGTGATGCTGATGTTGATGTCGTCACTGCTGACTTACAGGCGACGACTGCAAAGGGAAGCAGCACATGGAAACACACATGGAGCATAAGCGCTATTCCTTCACCCGTCACCTATTTACAGCCTTGTGGGCCCTTGTTTCTTACACAGGTTATACACCTTCAGATCTTTACACACCTTCCTAGTAGACATCGACTTCAGTGTCTCATAACAGGAGAGACGTTTTGTGTTTTTCTTTTTGTAAGCTTTCATGACATGACTTGTGTTTTGTTTTATATATATATATATATATATATATATACACATGATCCTTCAGAAATCAATTTAACATACTAATTTGGTTCTCAAAATCAATTCTTATTATAAACTATGTTGAAAACAGCTGTCCTGCTTAATATTTTTGTGCAAACTGATGCATTTTGTCAAGATTCTTCGATGAATAGAAAGTCACCCGTCCCACAGGTGGGACGTTTGCCACTATATTTTTAAAACAATAATATCTTGGTAAATACCTTAAATAATATTGACAAACTATATATCATTTGAAAGCTTACAATCTCTAGTTTACATATTTGGTGACTGATTTTCAGAATATTTTACAGAGGAGCCATAATTTATCAATATAAAACAAGAATATTTTCATACTCATAAGGCGTGTTCAGACCTTTATTTTAAAATAGCAGTAAACATGAAAAATCATGAAAAAATGGTAGATACCTCAGTTTGTTTTCATGCCGAAAGTTCAAAAGATAGAATCCATTCAATTATTTTGGGAAAAAAAAGGTCTGAAAAGTTTGAAATATCAAGAAAAAAATAATAAATTCACCATTTGTGACGTGTCAGCTAGCTATGACTTACATGCGTGTTCTTTGTATGTGTTTCTTAGAGGTTCAATTCATATCAAAATCTGCCAAACTTCCCATGCTACTTCTGAATAGGATCTCTACTTCAGAAATTGTATGAAAATTGTGAAAATAATGGTTCATATCACTCAAAACACGAATGGAAAGGCAGGCGCCCTTATATGGGCAGTAATGGAGTCTGATTGTGCCCTAGTGAAAAAGTTTGGTACTGCGCTCAAACAAAATCTTACTGAAAGCTCATTTTTTGAGATATCAACCTAAAATTTGAAACACAACTTGTTCAGATTTTTGGCTTTGATCTTTCCGCCATTTTAGAGCAGCCCAGGTTTTGAAAATATATATTTTATGTAAAATATGAATAATTAATATTTTTACATTGTACATTTCCATAAACTCAAACTTCTATAACTTTTTTTCTGTTTCACTTTCTTAATTTATTTCACTTCTACAAAAATCTGCCAAATGTCTTCTTTAAAACAAGACCAATCATATGTCTATATTCCAAAGCATTCTTGAATTACAACCATTTAAGTTCGAAATTCAAAAAAAGGGGGGGGGGGGTGACAGTTAACAGGTTAAAGAACAGCTTTTTTTTTTTTTTTTTTTTTTGAAAAAGAAATCTTTTGTAACAATATAAATATTATCACTTTTGATCAATTTAATGTATCGCTCCTGAATAACATTATTAATTTCTTTCAAAAAGTATATATTTTACTGGCCCAAAATGGTAGTGTACCATTTTGAGTATATGATTTAATAAATGTATATACTCTTGACTTTATTCATATAAGTTGTGTTCCTTTCCATGAGTTTTGATGCTGATGTTGATGTCGTCACTGCTGACTTACAGGTGATGACAACAAAGGGAAGCAGCACATGGAGCATAAACACTATTCCTTCACCCGCCACCTATTCACAGCCTTGTGGGCCCTTGTTTCTTACACAGGTTATACACCTTCAGATCTTTAAACACCATTCCTAGTAGACATCGACTTCAGTGTCTCGCTTCAGAAGAGATGTTTTTGTGTTTTTCTTTTTGTTAGCTTTCATAACGCTAAGATGTAAGACACTAGAATGAAATTTGGGGGAAAGATGTGTTCGATAGCAGGATGTTGTCTGAATCTCTTCTGGTTGACTCAGGTTACGGTCTTCTGAGGGTTTGCCGAAGCTTCGGCTCTGCCGGTGCGTTTGTGGCTCGGAAGCTGAAGTCCGTGCTGTGGTTGGCACTGTGTTCTCCAGGTCGATATGATTCAGACTCCAGCATGCTCGCCCTGTCTCTCTCACTTCCTCCTCTTTCTCACATCATTTAGTTTTCTGCACAGTGAGCCTCCATATGACTTCTTTCTGAAGACTGAAATCATTTTAACCTGAACTTCCCTCCCTAACTTTTCAGCTCTGGTGATTCGAGTGCATCCATCTCTGTATCTGATTCTTTGACTAATAATTCTCTTCCCTCAATCATTTAAACCTGTCAATGTGTAACATGGACTAGCTATCACTCCATTGTAACTTCCTCTTCTGCTCTGAACAGGGAAAGCAGCGACTGGCGCCTTCTGGTGGCTGGGAACAGGATGGTATCAGCTGGTGGCGCTCATGTCTCTGATCAACGTCTTTCTTCTCACCAGGTAAAAGTTAAAAGTGTTTGGGCCTTTGTGTAAATATTGTGCTTTTGCTTATTTTTTTAACACACTCTAGTCAGGTCATCTTAATTTTAAAGCGCTTTATACAATTGAAATTATTTCCAAGTATTTTCACAGTAATAAACTGGAAAATAACAATCACAGATACAAACTTTATCAAATTTGAGACAAGCTCTAAAAAGATAATTGTATCCTTATTCAGCTCAATTCAGTTCACTAACTGTAAAATGTATTATGTAACAAGTTCAATTCAGCTCTGAGCAGCTTTACTAAAGACAATAGTGTCGTTATTCAGCTCCAGTCGGTTCAGTGTTGACAGTTTAGTTTAATAACACAATAACAGGGTTGATGATGTAAAATCCATACAACCATTCATAAATTCATTTAAAGAAAAATTGATTCAGATGTAAAGTGGAAGAAAACTGTCATTTTTCAGCTCAGTTCAACTTTTCATCTGATAATGTAAAGTGCAGTCAAATCCATAATATTGCTGGATATTACTTTTATTTCTTATATCTTTTTGACAGTATTTTTCTCTCTGTCTGTCAGGTGTCTGCCCAAACTACTGAAGCTTCTTCTGTTTCTGCTACCCTTCCTGCTGCTGTTCGGTGAGATTTGAGTTGGATTGATTTGTAATATTGTCATTAGAGGATAATTAGTACTTAATGTTAAAGGAATAATACAATTTACTAAATTTCAGCATATGTGAGATGCTGTATGACTTATTGAAAACACTTACAGTGATGTACCCAAGCATGTATTTTTGATGCATGCTCTTACATGCACTTAAAGGGATAGTTCACTTTGAAATTAATTTTTGATATGTTTTAGCTTACCTCAAGGGCATCCAAGATGTAGGTGTCTTTGTTTATTTTTAGGTCAAACCGTTCATGTCTGTCAGCCAGTCATATAATGGCTACTGGCGGTATATGGGGTCCACCTCAGAGCATGCACAGAGAAGTCCAAATTAAACATGATTTAATGAGTCGTAGATGTAATTACACATTGATGGCCTAAGACACGAAACGAGCGGTTTGTGTGAGAAAACCAACAATGCTTATATTGTTTTTACCTCTTGTAATCACAGTCACGTCCATGTACTCAGTGGGCGCGGGCGCTTCGGTCTGTGCAAGCTCCGAAAAGCCCCGGAAGTGATCTTAGGCCATCAATGTGTACTTAATGGACCCCATAAACCTCCATTATATTTTGACAGACAATAACGGCTTGACCTAAAAATATCAAAATGCTGAAAATATGAAAGTACTGCTGAAACAAAGACACCTACATCTTGGATGCCCTTGAGGTAAGCTAAAACATATCAAAAAATAATTTCAAAGTGAACTATCCCTTTAAATGTAAAAAAAATCTGAAACTTTAAAAAATACATATTTTAATGTTATAAAAATCTTATGAAGTCTAAACTGTCCTTTTGAGGTTGGACTACTTTTCCAGGTGGAAGACCTTTTGCTTGCATTACATACTAACATGAAAATAGTATTTCTGATCAAATAAATGACATATTGGTTAGCATAAGTGGTTTCTTTCAGAAACAGAAAAATCTGTATAGTTGCACAGAAGTGGTTGAGTGATTCTGTTTCACTTGACTAATTTTAGTACATACAATGTTTGCAAATGTTGTTTTAGTTCTTTGACTTCTACTTATTTGCATATGAGAACACATTTTTACTTTTTTTATTTGCATATTTCAAATGTATATGGACCTTGATGCACACTTGTTTGCTAGGCTTCCATTGTAAGTGCTTTTGTGGTAATCAAAAGCATGTCACAGAGCATTTTTATATGGTAAAATACCTTCTCCTGCTTGAATCTCATATACACAGACAAGGTATATTAAAGACAGTCATTTTTGTTGCAATTCCTTTTTGCGAGTCTAATGGCACAGAAACCATTGTAATGATCCAGACATTCCTTCACAAAACCACTGGCACTAATAAACAGCCACACTTATGCAATCATATGTACTTCTACCCAGATGGTTTTGCTTATTCTACTTTCACACTTATCCAAGATTGCACAAACGCACACATTCTCTTGTTCTTTCTTTCTCTCTCCCTCTCAAAACGCTGATGTGAAGTTCTTGCCCTGAAATCCTATTACGATTGTGTTTTTAGTACCAAAAAGTACTAAAATGTACGAGCTTTTAAACAAAGACTGTGTTATTTAGAGATCCTGTTTCCAAGGTTTCCCTCCTCTCTTGTTTTTAGGTTTCTGGTATCTGGGTCCAACCATCGCTCTGTCCTTCCTGCCAGCTGTAAACCTCACCGAGTGGAAAACAGCGTTCACTTCCATCGCATCACTTCCTTCCCTCCCTTCTCTGCCATCTCTTCCCTCTTTACCTGCACTACCTTCCTTTATAAAAGAACCACTATTTGAAGAACAACGCATCCCACCTTCAGCGATCTCTCAGGTAACGAACCAGGACCAATCACTAGAGTCAAATCTGATATTTTAAAGAATCTAATTCTAATCTGAACTCTTGTCAGGCTGCATCGGGGTCCATTGACAGCGAGCGTTTGGCTCGACTCGAGCAGCGTGTGGCGTCACTGTGGGAAAGCGTCCAGCAGGGGGAGCTGATAGCCAAGAAGCAGCATGAGGAGGCCGTGGGTTCCGTTCAGGCCCTTCAGGACCAGATAAACACACAGACAGACAGAGAGAGTCTCGGCCTGTGGGTCTCACAGCTCCTCGAGCCCAAGTTCAGCGCACTCAAGGGAGAGATGGAGAGAGAGACGGTCAGCAGGACAGAGGTGAGAATTATCAAGCTTCTGTGTTAAGGTTGCTTCCTCTGTTTAGATCAGTGGTTCTCAACTCCAGTCTTCGGGTCTGCACATTTTGTATGTCTCTCTTCTCTGACACACTCAGTTCAGTTCATAGTCTGTCCTAACGAGCTGAGGATCTGAATCAGGTGTGTTAAATAAGGGAGACATACACAATATGCAGAGCAGTGGGTCCCCAGGACTGGAGTTGAGAACCACTGGTTTAGATCATTAGATCAAAATGCAGGGTTCAAAATTATCATTTAAAGGTAAATATTTGGAAACCTTTTTTATGGGACTGTCCTGCTTTTAATATTATTCTCCACTGATTTTATTCAGAAATGTCATTATGTTTTCTTTTGAAATAACTCCTGCGCCTTTTTATTTTATTTTTTACAATAACTATCAAATATTAGATTGTATACAGTGGTTGTTATTATGTTGTTTAACCCTCTGGGCTTCTTCGGTCAAAAATGACCGAAAACTGTTACGTTTTGAAATGTTTAATTTTTTTGCTTGATCGGATCGGGCTGAAACTTGGTGACTTTTGTTGTATTACCTATATGAACACACAAAAAAACCAAGGAGATGATTCTGATTTGTTAAAGGGTCGTAAAAAAAAAAGTCACACTTAGCTTCCTCCCGGTCAAAAATGACCGACATAGGAAATGAATGGGAAATACGAAAAAATAGGAAAACTCAGAGAAACTTTTGGTGGTACAAGCTACAGATCAGCAACTGTGCAGAAAAAAAGTGTACAGCAATGAAGGGGTGACACTCTAGAACATCAAGAGTGCAAATAAGACCACCCCCCCCCCCACACACACACACACACACACACACACACACGCACACAAACAAACACACACACATACACAAATAAACTGGCAAGACTGCACCAGCAAATTTGTAGAATATGAAAAATAAAATCAATAAATGAGAAAAAATCTTGCTCAAATGCGCACTCACACACACACACGCACGCACACAGACATGAGAAATCATGTCTAAACCAACAAAAAGAATCAAAAAGCCTTTCTATGTATTTGAATAGGAAGCTATAGGCAGCCTACAGGCTGTACAGGACATTGCACACATGTAACTGTTTTTTAAAGCCACTAGGTGGCGCTCTTCTACTTGAATTATTTTTTTTTTTTATTAGCTGACACTCTATTTTGATGTGAAATGTTGTATTTATTGAAAAAATAAAATAAAAAACAATATAAAATAAAAATATGTATATTAATTCTAATGGAAAAAATAGCTCATAAAAATTATATAATTAATGCAAAGTATCATAAAAAATTCTAAAAATTCTAAATAATAATCATAAAATATTATAAAACAAAAATATATTTGAATGGTTATCCTGGGAAGAAGTAAAGTAAAAGTTCTTGACCGGGAGGAAGCTAAGTGTAACCCATTTACGAAGAAGCCCAGAGGGTTAAGAAGTTTAAAGGCCCTGATATACTATACTGATATGCCCTGAAATCAAAGAATGAACTGATGTGATGTAGGCCTAGTTTTTGAACAAAATCAGGGCAAATCACAGTTCATGTGGAGTTCGTTTTGGGAGTTTGAAACAGCTTGCCAAAGCGAACTTTCTTTGGAATAGAAAAAGGTCACTATGGCAGCTAAACACCTTGGTACTACCGTTGGTCCGTGGCAATTGTGTAATAAGTGTGTGCTGAGGCTTCGCCGCCTCTCACGTGGAAATCTTTTGGGCTTCTCCTGTTCAGTCCGTCGAGGTTAATATGGTAAAGCTGCTTGATTTTAAGCAATTTGTTGGATAAAGTGACAGCCTATTCAAATTAACATGATTTGACTTTACTGGAGTGCCATAGAGTTTGTGCAAATATATGTGCATTGCTATGATCTGGTGCTTTTTGTTATTAAGAGAAAAGCGTGCGACACATATTTACATAATTGCTCTCAGCGTCAGATGTTCGATAACAGTATTTCATGGCTTACGTTTCTAACTTTGTTTTATCTCTAAACGAAGAATGAAAAAGAGCTTTACCATGAGTATATCGGAGCCTTAACTGCCTTAAAAGTTGCAAAGGCATTTTGCTTGTTTTGCTGTGTTTATGTACAATCCATGCCTCCCTCTGTCCCCAGTGGCATTATTTTACCCACAACTGTCTTTTTAATGTGTAGTTGTTTTTCTCTCACTGTGTGTTCCAGACTGAGGAAGAGCGCGTGCAGCATCAGACGAGGATCGAAACTCGACTAGCCGAGCTGGAACTTCTCCTTCAGAACCTGAACTCTAGAACTGAGGTAGAACACACACACACACACACACACACACACTCTTTTGATGCCTTTGTGTCTTTTTAGAATTACTGCAATTACAAATTAGAGATTGTTTTCCCATGTCCTCTGATTATTTCTTGCCATTGCAACACTCATCACTGTATTTTGTAAGAGAATAGTCAGTAAAAGGAAGTGCCAACTGATCATATAAAATAATAAAAAAGGCATAAACTACTGTTCAGAAGTTTGGGCTCTATTCGATTTTTTTTTTTTTTTTTTTTTTTTTTTTCTAGTTGTTTAGTTGAAGTTGTCTAAAGAAGTCTCTTCTGCTCACAGAGGTTGCATTTATTTGATTAAAAATACAGTAAAAACATTGATATAATGAAATATTACTATTTAAAATAACCGTTTTCTATTTGAATACATGTTAAAATGACTTTTATTCCTGTGAGCAAAATCTTTGTATTACTGGATTACACTCATTCATCTAATTGTGTCTCAATTCTCTTCTCATTCAAAGGAAATCCATGTAACACAGCAGACTCCAGTACAGGCCCCTGTCAGGTAGACATGCTTAAAAATCACCTGCAGATGTAGTTGTACGGGGCACTTCCTGTCTCAGTATTAACATCCGCTCTTGGCTTTTGCTCTTCAGTGTTGGAGTGTCTCAGGAGAACCATGATGCTTTGCTCTCTGAGGTTCAGAGGTTGGAAGCGGAGCTGGGCCGCATCAGAGAAGACCTGCAAGGGGTGATGGGATGTCGGGGGAAATGCGACCGGCTCGACACCATACATGAAACGGTGTGTAGTGTTTATACAGTGCTCATCCTGTTGCGGTTTTCACTTATATATATATAAATATATATAAAATCTGATTTCTTCCCCAGGTGTCGGCTCAGGTGAAAAAACAGTTGTACGCTCTGTTGTACGGTCAAAACGGGGGTGAAATGGAGATTCCCGAGCCCTTGTTGCCGTGGCTGGCATCCCAGTACACACGCTCCTCTGACCTCACCGCGACCCTCATGACCCTGGAGCGCAGCATTCTGGGAAACCTGTCTCTTCAGATGCAGGAGAGCAAACAGCAGCAGTCCACCACTGAAACAATTACTCAGACTGTCGCCCACACCGCTGGGGCTGCTGGGATGTCAGAGGAGGTACAAAGCTAAAAAAAAATAACGTTGGCTTGATTAACTTTGCATCAGTTTTTTTTTTTTTTTTTGAGTTATGACAACTTTTAATTAAATTGTGTTCAACCAGCAAAACTGCATTATATTGTAAATTAAGTTTGTAAACTAAGTCAAATGCAATTTTTTAAGTTGATTACTCAAAGAAATTACTTGAGCTGTAGCCCTGAAACCAATTAATTTGATCTATTTTACCTAAAATCTGCAGCTAGAATAGCATATGCTAAATGTAACTTATTTAGCTTGGAATTTTAATGAACAAGTAAGAAATTACTTTTCACTGGCATCAGCGATGTCATTGTTTATAGAGTCAATGTAGTGTTTGCCTTCAGGTAGTCTAACTTTGAAGTCAACATAACTCAACAAAATAACTTGAAACTTAAATGGATCAATAAATTAGAACTTGTAAACTTGGAAGTTGTGGTAGCAAGTTTGCTGAATAACTTTTTTAGAGGTAATTATGCATTATCATTCAAAAGTTGGTGGTATGATTTTTTATTTTTTTATTTTTTTTTTGTTGAAATTATTACTTTTAATCGGCTAGGTCAAAAGTGACAATAAAGACATTTATAAAGTTATGAAAGATTTATATTTCAAATGAATGCTTGTCTTGTGAACTATGAAAGAATCCTGAATGTATGTATCATGGTTTCCACAAAAATATTAAGCAGCACACAATTCAAAATTGATGATGATGATTGTGTTTCTTGAGCATCAAATCATCATATTAGAGTGATTTCTGAAGGATCATGTGACACTAAAGACTGGAGTAACGATGCTGAAAATTCAGCTTTGATCACAGGAATAAATTACATATTGTAATATATTAATATAGAATATTAATATTAATATATAATATAGAAAAGTTATAAATTGTAATAATATTTCACAATATTAACTGTCCTTCTAAGCATAAGAGACTTCTTTCAAAAAAGAGACATTACAACATATCCTACCCAACTCCAAACTTTTGAGCAGTTGTGTTATGTATCTTGCTCTTTCAAAGTAGACTCCAACCTCATATCTTAACAACAGATGTAAAGTTTATTACACATCAGATGACACCCAATCTTTTCATGTGATGAGGAAAGAACGTTTATGGCTGCTGTTAACTTAAGTGGCCATTTTTGAGGAAACCGTTTTAGTTTTCTCGTTCAATTGTATGTTTACATCCGCCTTTTAAGATGCCTTTAAAATCTCTGAAATAATCCCGACTGTTTCCCTCAATCTCAGCAGGTGCAGTTGATCGTCCAGCGTGCGTTAAGGCTGTACTCCGAGGATCGCACCGGACAGGTGGACTACGCTCTGGAGTCTGGAGGTTAGCACGTCTGCAACACATGCACATATGAACATCACTGGCCCTTTAAAGACATTTTTCCATAAGACTGATGTGTGTCGGCAGGTGGCAGCATTCTCAGCACGCGCTGCTCCGAGACGTACGAGACAAAGACAGCACTTATGAGCCTGTTTGGGATCCCACTCTGGTACTTCTCACAGTCTCCACGTGCTGTCATCCAGGTACAGACCTAATGTACACCTTGAAGTGATAGATCATCACACATATCAAAATATGCAACTATTCTGTAGGTTAAACAGTAGAGAATGTCAAGGCCATGGCTTCGATTCCTGGATAAAATGAATACTTTGAATACAATCTAAGCTGATTTGTATATCAACATCAAATAAGTCCATAAATATAAATGTAAGAGTATCAGCACTCTGGTTAATAAAAAAATAAATAATAATAATTGTTTGCATATATTCTTTAATTATTCACAATTAATCCAACCAATCCAACATTTGTAATGTATTTTTATATTGTAATAAATCACTTTACATTTGAATCTCCAAATACTAATTTCTTTAATACTAATTACAATTTTTGGGGATGAAATGAGTAATTATAACCATTCAACATTACAGTATGAATGGAAAGCCATCATTTTTAACATTTAGGCTTTAGAAAATATAACTTTATTTAATGCAAGTTAACTTAAAAAAATCTTCACATAAACCCATTGTAATAAATATTATATTTAGCTGTGCCTTTAGTATAGCAGGGCTCAACGATAAGGATTTTTACTGGCCCTGCCACCCAAAAAAAGTGATTGTTTTCTTTGTTGTAACCTTGTATTTTAATAAATAAATAAACATTTTTACCTACTAGTGAAATTTCACAATTCTCGCTTTTATATCACAACCAAAACTGCTAGCCTTACTAATGTAAAGTTCAAACATTTTAACACAAGTAGTAAGTAATAAAATAAGAGCAAATGACAAACAATAGAATAAAAAAAATATGAAATAAACTGATGACACCAAGAAAGATGAATGTGAATTTCTGTCTGTGTTGTAGCCGGACATGTACCCTGGAAACTGCTGGGCGTTTAAAGGCTCCCAGGGTTATCTGGTGATCAGGCTGTCTTTAAGCGTGATCCCGACCTCCTTCTGCCTGGAGCATATTCCCAAAAGCCTCTCTCCCTCGGGGAACATCAGCAGCGCACCTCGACGATTCTCTGTCTATGTAAGAATGCATGCTTATGTCTGGTTTAAGAGCATGTACTGACACATATTTCTAGCTGGATGCTTAAACAAATGTGTTCAGAAGTGGTGTATAGTCACGTGTGCTGTGCTGTAAGTCTTGCTGTTTGTATCCGCAGGGATTAGATGATGAATACCAGGAGGAAGGGAAACTACTGGGTGACTACACCTATCAAGATGATGGAGAATCACTCCAGATCTTCCCAGTTATGGTAAAATATATACATACAGAATTTGCAGATGTACAATGTCCAGTGCTCCCCTACAGGGTTCAAGTTTTCCCTGGTGTCAGGCAATATGCTAATGTTTCCTCTTGATATTACTGCCTAGTCGACTCTTCCTTATGAAAGACAATAACTTTATATATGATGCACTTTCAGATTTAAAACTTAAAACTGCAGGATGTTTTCATTCACTTAGAGATGTTACACACTACATGAAAGGTCATTTTCAGAAATCCATAATTAAGGCAACTTAAAGGCCGAGGCATTTCCACGATACAGAAAATGTGGACAGAATCCCTTAATCCAGTTATAAAAATGTAATACATGGAATGTTACATAATTTGGTCAAATTTGGATCATTCAAAAGTAGGGCTAATCACTTAATCGAATCGGGGTATAGACTTGTGTCTGTGAATAATAAACCACTGAAAGACTGCTATTGAAATATGTCTTGGCCAGTATTTTATCATTTCATTTGATAAAACTAACGTCAGATATGCACAGAACCTCAAAGTCTATTCTACAACCCGAACACAGTTTGTTTTAACTTGAAGAAATTATTAAAGAAATACTGTATAGACCATTTCAAAAGATGTAAACAACACTGGTCCAGAAGCACTTCCTGTTTCAGTTTTTTAACACTACATAAAAGCTAGGATAAAATACAACCAACAGAACATTTAAAATTGAATCAAAAAGTTAAAAAAACATCTTTAAGATCTTTTCTTTACATGTGAAATAAAGAAAACAGTTACAAACTGAAACAGGAAGTGTTTCTGGGCCAGTGTTGTTTACATCTTGTGAAATGGTCTATATTACTATTGTACAGTAGAATTTGCTTCTCAAGGTAATAATAACAACAATAATAATAAAAGTTTGTTAAAACACTTTTAAGGAATATCACAATTTTTAAAAAAAAACATTAAATTTAATATTAATATTTTATATTAATATATTATATATTAATATATTATATTTAATATTTTATTTAAAATGTAATATTAAAACATTTTTAAGCAAAACCACAACCATTTGCAAACCTCTGCTGCACGACACTTTTTTTAACCAAGAAATAAAGTTATTTATATATATATATATATATATATATATATATATTTAAATGACATTATGAATGTTTTATATATTATTTGATTACCACTGTTTTTGGAAATACATTTGTATGAAACAGAATCAAGAAAAATAAAAAATAAAAACGGTGTAAT
Source organism: Pimephales promelas (assembly GCF_988280905.1). Classification (NCBI taxonomy): domain Eukaryota; kingdom Metazoa; phylum Chordata; class Actinopteri; order Cypriniformes; family Leuciscidae; genus Pimephales; species Pimephales promelas. The sequence goes on along the minus strand of NC_142771.1, from coordinate 12,613,440 downwards.
TATTGTTCAAATTTTAATCAAAAATATGTTTGATTATTACATTTTATGAATGCAATTGAATAAACATCCTTTTTAACATAAATGTAATTAAACCATTAAAACTAAATCCAGAAAAAATAAAATGGAAAACACGTTATGTGTTTCCTAGTATCTTGTCGTTAGCTTAGCAACTTTTCTTTTTGGCCAAATTCAGCATTGCATGTCCCAGAACGCGTTTATAAAGAAATCAATTGTTATAGGCCTATGTCACACTTCCTGCTTCCGGATCGCGGAGTAGGGATACAGAACTTTCGGTCAACAGTATTTCTCGATAAGGATTTAGATTATCAGCCCTAATGTCTAAACCATCCGAGGTAGACTGACCACAAGCTATGAGGTTGTGAAACGAAGGTTTTTGCACCTGTTGAAGCTATAAGTTTGTATGAAATCAACCTTGTTTAAAGAAAAACATGTTTTATCCGCAATCTTAAGGGAAAAAAATACACTACACACAATCCTAAGCGTAGTAGCAAAGTCTGCTGATAGGTCCAACTCGCTGTTACCATAGAAACGTTAACCTTACTGGCTGTTGTTGTAGTGTACCGGGTTGCTCTGAATCAGGACGTAGACAGCCATACCTCAGCTTTCACGCATTCCCACTTGAGAGTTTTCATTTACCTTCCGAACCACATCGTCATATGAGGAGAGATTTGGTCCAGCAATATCTATTGATAATAAATTATAAATTGTGTCTATTTCATATATAGTTCTCTTTTAGTTAGCATGCTGCCTTTGTAGACAGCAGAGCAGCGTACTAGTGTTTAGCAATGAGCAGAAATGCTGACCATGGTTTATTTTTCCTCTTTGTCCCAAGGAGAAGAATGACAAGGCGTTCCAGATCATCGAGATGCGCGTGCTTTCGAACTGGGGTCATCCCGATTACACCTGCCTGTATCGCTTCAGAGTCCACGGCAAACCTCACACTCAATAAACCCCCTTTGTACAGTACCATATCACCCCTTATGTACATACAGGAAACGCTCGGACTTTGACGCTACGTTTTTAAGACTTTAATACGAATGATGGCCGAAACAGAGTTGCAAGGAGCACAGCGGGAAAGAGCCGTGCATTTCAAGCTAAGGATTTCCCACTCGTTTCCTTCCCACTTCCCTGTTCTTGCACTGATTCTCATGCCCTTTCGGCCGGGCCCCGTGTTACGCTCCTGCCCCGTAGAGGTATCTGTGCCTTCAGACAGAACACGCTTCTCTCATTTTACTTTTGTTTTCTGAATGTACAGAGACATGTGAAGTTCAGGACACGCTAATGTAAGTATCCCGAGTATCCGACTTCACCAGTCCGGAAGAGGGACGTTTTTAAAACCTTTACCACCGTTTACCCTCATGAGAATATGTCTGGGTCATATTTCCCCCTTGGAAAGTTATTTTTTTACTAAATCAATCTTATATTAGGGCTGCTAAGTTTTTTTGTTTTTGTTTTTTGCATTGTGATGTTATTTTTAAAGTTAAGCGACAAAAAGAAAATCTCATTACTGTGATGCAAAAGTACATATTATTTAAAAAGTTTTTATTTTTATATATTTATGATATCCTTCGTTTTACTGCTTTTTCATTTGTTCTGATTTAAATAATTAAATTGTAATACATCTTGATAAATTACTATTGAGTGTCATTTTTTTTTTTTTCAATATTAATATTGAGAATTTATTCCAATTACGTTTTTCTTTTGCATTATAATAATGTGGTCATTTTATAGGGAAATGTTCCTAATTTTCCAATAATGTGATGCAAAAAAAAAAAACCCCATCATAAAACAGTCATTTTTTGCTTTATAATGCTGACTGAAGCTACCAATCACAGTTGTGAGTTGTGTTATTTGTACATGCCATTTAGGGCTGATATTATTTTCAGTGTGAAATATGACCCAGATAGTATTTTAATTTTTGTACAAACGAACAGCCATAAATTGTAAGAGACTAGCTTGAGCTCAGATGGAGACGGGGAACGGGTGTTTATGGATGAGCATGTGGACTAATATGTGTACATTTGAACAAAACTGGACATAAAACGCTCGCTCACTCACTCACTGTTTGTTTCTCTCATCAGTAGTATATAACATCACAGCGCAGTCATGATACTCCGCAGGAATGTAACTTATTGTAATTAGCCCTTTTTAATCAACTTATATCAGTGTTTATTTTACATAAAGGGGTGCGCCCTGTCGTCTTTATCATCATTATTTTCCTTTTTATTGTGTTTTTGTCAAGCTTTTGAGTTAAAGTAGACAGCAGCGCACTGTTCTGTCTTTATAAAGGAAATGTAAGTTGCACAAGTCCTATGTGATTCATTGGATATGTTTAAAAAGCCAGGGGTTCATTTGCAGAACAGTGTCGTCAACACCACTATGTTGACCTGTAAGAGTCCGTTTGTAAAATACTATTGATTTGTTCGTGACTATTTATTTTACCGAATTTTAGCTGAGGTATAGGACTTTGTGCGGTGTGTTTTGTAAAATGCTTTTCAGTGCAAATTGGTCTGTTTATATTTAGTTTTGTTTTTTTGTTTTTCGGTCGTTATAAGATGGCTACAGTACTTTGACTTGTACCAGTAAAGAACTTTAATTTTGAGAATATTTGTATTTTTTTATTTATTTATTTTTTATTGAAGTGTGCTGAAGTGGTTTAAATAAGTTCATTTTTATAGTTGTACATGTAAGGCAGAGTCATACCAGTTTGAAGGAGGGTGAGTATTATGAATGATTCATTTTATTATTATTATTATTATTACATTGAAACACTGCAATTTCAGTGTGACCCCAACGATATTGCAGTCTTTGGTTGAACTGTTCAAATCTGTCAACCTGCTGAAAGACATGTTGAGGGTTGGTAATCTCCTCGGCGTCTAACACATGCATGTAGCGAATGATGGCCCTCATTTTGCTCTTTACTAAATTATATTTCAACGTATCTCACGCCGACCTGCTATTATGTAAGGCCAGGGAGGAGTAAGAAACATCACAGAACATTACATAAACATTAACTGGGTAGGCCTTTATAACAAAATGTTTAGAGACGTCGTGAACACTTGATAAATAATAAACTGGGAGAACCTACAGAAAAGTCAAGGATGGATGCTTTTTATATAGCTTCACTAAATTGTAGTTCCAGAAATGTGTTAATCCAGAAAATATTTAATCCAGATAGATAGATAGATAGATAGATAGATAGATAGATAGATAGATAGATAGATAGATAGATAGATAGATAGATAGATAGATAGATAGATAGATAGATAGATAGATAGATAGATAGATAGATAGATAGATAGATAGATAGATAGATAGATAGATAGATAGTTCCCCTTTTCGCCAGCAGAGTGCAGCACAACCAAGCTGATAATCTCCTCAATGTGTGCGCGCTTGTCCTATATGTGGTTTGTGTGAGCCGAAATTTTCTCAAATTCATATGATTTATTTATATTTTATGAGATGGTGTTATGAACACCAATACTTTCTCTCTTCTGGTCATTCACCTCTCTTCTCTGTTCATGTGCTGATGAGTGGGACAAGTTGTTAATTGCAGATAGCGTTAGTGGATTGTTGGTTTGCAGGTTGCGAATTATGGGGTTATGACCCAATAGTAAGGCTTTAATCTTTCCCCAAAAGAAGTCAGTGGAAGGTGTAGAACAGACATCCTCTAGAAAGTATGTATTCAAACATTTCATTTTCACCAACAACTAAACGAAAACGAATTGAAATCGCGTTTGCTCAAAATCAACCATAACAAGGCTGACGTTATTGCAATTGCTATCGATAAACCATGATGGCTAAATGAAGTGTTACCTATTTATCTATCACTTTAATTTGTGTGTGTGTGTGTGTATATATATATATATGTCTAACTGACGCTAAAGGGTGCCTAAAGCGTCAGATATTGAAGCAGGGTCAAAATGCTTCCCAAGACGTCAATAAGGTGACGCCTTGGGAGTGAGAATGGGCTGTAGCCTATATGTAGGCCTATGTACCGCCGAGTAACAATTTAAAAAGTTCAAGACAAAACAAATTCTCGACTTTTTTCCCTGTGCGTCGACCTATCAGAACTACAATTCCCTTTCAGTCGATAATTGTATATTTCACAGCAGACCGCGTTTTGTTTAAGTTTTAGGTTACCGTGTGCAAAAATACAAGTGTAAACCTTTTATTGTTAAAGTGACTGTAGGCTACTCTTTGTGTAAAAAGCACTATTGCAGAGGCTCTTTCGCTACTTTCCTCTGCGCATTTCTGCTGTGTCTGTGAATGGGCGGTCTTATTCACTGCACACACACACACACACCGTGTCTCAGTGTGCAGCAGCACCACACAGATGCGTTTCTCTCTCCGAGGGCGCAATGTCGCACACAGGAGTTTTGCATCCGTCTAGGAACATCCACAGGTAGTTGCAGTCACCACTTTTGCATTCTCTTTGGAAAAGCATTTGATCGATTTGGACACTTTTTTTCTTGCTTTTTGTCTATTAGGTTATATTTTTATTGTCTTGCCGTTGCATGCATATTATTTTTACATACACTGTGGACTATGCACTACAGCACTACTTAACCATATAGAACCGACAACGATGCTTGCTTGTAAACATTTGCAGATGCTTTTGCCGTAAGTTTTCGTTTTTGTTTTGTTTTTTTAATATAACGCTTGGATTTTATAACAAGTTTGGATGTGAAGACAAAAGTGGAATACAATGGCTAGTGATTTGAAGCCTCGGTTGTGTGTGATGAAGAAAGGAGAGAGCGGATACGGGTTTCATCTGCACGGAGAGAAAGGAAAAACCGGACAGTACATACGGAAAGTGGAGCGCGCGTCCCCGGCTGAGGCATCGGGACTGCGCGCGGGTGACCGTGTGGTAGAGGTGAACGGCGAGAACGTGGAGAGAGAGACACACCATCAGGTACGTACACACACACACACACACCTGTGCTGATCCTGCATATTCCGCCCTCATAACACACATTACACTGCTATGATGCTGCTTTGTGAGGTAATTATATAGGCTATATGCAATTTATTAGTTTTAAACTGCACTAATTTTCAAAAGTTTGAGATTAGTAAGATTTTTTTGTTTAGCAAGGATTCATTCAATTGATCAAAAATGACAGTTAAGACGTTTATAATGTTCGAAAAGTTTTCAAATCAGTATATTTTATGATTTCTGAAGGGTCACGTGACGCAGAATGCCTGGAGTAATGATGCTGAAAAGTGAAAATACAATATAAAACACTCATTTTAAATTGTGATGATATTTGAAACTATTACGGTTTCACTGTATTTTTTTTATTTAAAAAAAAAACAAAAAACAAAAAAACAACAAATATTACTGACTCAAGTCCAAACTTTTAATCGTTTGTGTTCGTTTGTCGTGATCTGAAGGGAGGAAAAAAATATTAAATAAAATATCCTTATATAGTGTTTAAAAGCATCCTAGATGAAATTGTTTGATAAATATGCATTATGAGCTGAGCAAAGAAACTTAAAGACAGAGAGTGAGACTCAAATACAAGAGGGTTGGTCACAACATCATTCCCATTGGTGTTACGTCATAGTTTCAATGACTTACTGTTGTTCTAAATATGCAAACAATAATGAGAATGTGTCTGTGTGTCCAAACCTTTGAGAGATATGGTGCACTTTTAAAGAGTGAAATCCATTTATTTGAGCTATAAAGGTTTAGCCTTTGGAAACAACTTTCCATAGAAATAAAATAAAAAGCTTGCGTATCAGAAACCTGTCGACTTGTGAATGAATGCACAAAGAAATTCCACACATTTCTTGAGTTGCACTGACTGAATGGTGTGTTGACTGTGACAGCAGCTGGAGGCTTTACCGCATTACTGCTGTAGACTATATGAGTAGATATTTCTTTGTGTTTAGAGTCGCGCATGTGCACATGTTAAAGGAATTTTTAATATGTGTGCAGTTCCAGTTATGACAGGAGGATCATATAACACCGTGTGAATGGTAGCGTAGTGGGAAGCACGTCTTCAAATGTTTAGGCAGTAAGATTTTTTTATAGAAATAATACTTTTTATTCAGCAAGGACGCATTAAATTGATCAAAAGTGACAGTAAACACATTTATAATGTTAATAAAGGCTGTTCTTTTGAACTTCCTATTCATCAAAGAGCCCTGATGCATCAAAAATAGCAGCATGAATGTGTTCATGAGCAGTTTTGCCATCTCTTCTGCTCCTCAGGTGGTGCAGCGCATCAAAGCCGTGGATCATGAGACCCGACTGCTGGTGGTTGACCGGGAGACCGACGAGTACTTCCGAAGCTTGCGTCTCACTTGCACCGAGGACATGGCCGTCCCAACCAGTCCTGCAGCCGCGACCCCCTCACCCTCTCCATCCACCAATAAACAGGGCAATGGGTCCGTGTCCAAACGAAGCGAGATCTCCAAACCCATCAGGAAACCTCCGTCACGAGCTCCTAAGAAGGTGTGTGGGTCCATTCACTATCTGACTACACTCTTTCAGTGAACCGTTCCTAAAAGAGCCACGTAAAGAACATTTTAATAATCTATTATCACTATTAAGAACCTTTTTCCAGTGGAAACAATTCCATGGATTTTTTTTAAGGTTCTCCATGGAACCATCGATGCCAATAAAGAACCTTTATTTTTAAAGGCCAATTCACGTTGAGCCGACGAACGGAAATGGACAGGTTTTGTCTGGAGATGCACCGATACTACATTTCTCTGCTAATACCGATAGCCGATTATTCAGACCGTTATCTGCCGATATTTTAAGTTTCTTAAAGGGTTAGTTCACCCAAAAATGACTCGCCCTCATGTCGTCCCAAGCCCGTAAGACCTCCGATCATCTTCAGAACACAGTTTAAGATATTTTAGATTTAGTCTGAGAGCTTTCTGTTCCTCCATTGAAGATGTATGTACATCTTACTGTAGTGATGAGGACGAGACCACCTATGCCGAGTCCGAGTCGAGACCGAGTCCGTTGGTTTTTCAAATACAGTCGAGACCGAGTCTTTGAAGGGTCGAGTCTGAGTCGAGACAGAGTCCGTTGGTTTTCAAATACAGTCGAGTCCGACTCGAGACCGAGTCTTTGAAGGGTCGAGTCCGAGTCGAGACCGAGTCCGTTGGTTTTCAAATACAGTTGAGTCCGAGTCAAGACCGAGTCTTTGAAGGGTCGAGTCCGAGTCGAGACCGAGTCCGTTGGTTTTCAAATACAGTTAAGTCAGAGTCCTAACCAAAACCAAACCTAACAAGGAAGACAAGCAAGTGTAGATCATGTTTGAAGATATCACATGACCATCGTTCTTCTGTTAATGCAATATTTGTGTAGGATCTCAAATATATTTGTCTTTTCCTCAGCCTAATGCATACATCCAACATCTGCACACACTTACAGCCCACTTTCCAAATGGGTTTACATAATCCAGTGCTGTTTCAATACAATGTTGCCGAGTGGGAAAGACAGAGCGTGTGAGAGGGTGGGTGTGTGACAGCCATATGTGTGTGTGATAATACTGACCGTGACAGTAAAATTTTGAACATCGGAGAAGCCAAATAGGTCACGTGTTGAAGCCGTTTCTGTGGAGCTTGTCATCATAAGCCCTTCACAATTGATTTTACTGGCATATACACACCGCCCGGACACAAGTTGGATTTAAATAGGCAAAGTGTCTATGATTGGATGTGCTGGAGGAGACTTTACAGAGTTCTGGACTCTTGCATTAACAATACAAGATCTTGACTGAAAATGTATGCACCTCTTGATGGAAATATCATCCCAACATCAAGAGGTGCATCAACTTTCGGTCAAGATCTTGTTTTGTCAATGCAAGAGTCCAGCACTCTCACTCTGTAAAGTCTCCGCCAGCACATCCCAAAGACTTTCAGTGAATTTAAGGTCTGGAGTTGCCAATTCATGTGTGAAAATGATTCTTAATGTTCCCCCACAACCATTATTACACTAGTTGAGCCTGATGAATCGTCATCCTGGAATATGGCCATGATGGATTAGAAGAACTGATGCCAAACATATAACATGCCAGAAACATTATAATCACTGCAATAATGATTTATTTTCCAATCCGAGCCAATGAAGATGAGTAAAATACGAAGAGAAACCTTTGGAAATGAAGGTAGAACATAGTAAAAATGCCTCATTTCTTGAACCATAAATCAAATCAAGAGCCACTAGTGATTCAAACACTGTCAAAAACATTTCAGTCAAAATTCACCCCAACATCAAAAGGAAAAAGGTCTGAGTTTGGGGTGAATTATGACATGGAGATGTTCTTGATGGTGTTTGAATTGCTTACTCATGGTTTTCTAATGGCTTTATGTTGTAGATTACAAAAAAATGTTCCATTGGTCCTTTAGATCAATGTTTTGGATTTTATGTTCTTTAAAGTACAGAACTGGAGAATAACGAGTTCTTTTTGGAACTTTATCATGTTCTAATTATAAAACCGGTTTCGGTTCTAATTCCAAGATTAGTTTGCGTAATAAACATTCGGATGAACGATAGAGTTGATTTGTGGATGTTGCCCAGTTCTTTGAAGGCCATGGACATGTTCTGGTCAAAAATGTCCAGTTTTTGGATTTGGTGATTGGAAAAGCTGCCTGCTGTTGTTCAAAAACGACTCAAGACTGTGTTTAGCTGTGTATATGGGATAGTCACGGTCCAGTGGCCACATATTGGCGGATATTGTTGCCCATACAGACCTATCATTGGCTTGATGGTTCCTCTCAGTGTTCCAACCATCCATTGACTTTCTCCAGATGATGGTAGACTGTAGGAAAGTGATGACTCATGAAACCAAACTCCCGTCAGAGCTTTGCTCGGGGTTTAGTGCCTCTGCCGTAAATGATCCGTCTTTGTGTGTTGCTCTTGGCTAGAGGTTTTTGAATTATCATTTTAGTCTTCTGAAACTCGCTTTACAGTCATTCGTGATTTGGATCTGCATTTGAGATCTGCTCTTTTGTTATATTTAGTTACTGTCGTCTTTTATCAGTTATCACTGTCGGTTTGCTACTTTAACAATTCAGTTTGTTCTTTATTTTTAAGAGATTTAAATTCAAAATAATTGTACTATTTTTGTGCATCAGCTACACCACCGTTCAGTTTGGGGTTGGTAAGGTTTTTTTTAAGTTTTTGAAAGAAGTCTCAATATTATTACAATTTAAAAGAACATTTTTATATTTGAATATATAATAAAATGTAACTTTTAGCATTTTTTAGCATCATTACATCAGTCTTCAGTGTCACATGATCCTTCAGAAATCATATGATCATATGAATGATGATTTGATGATCAAGAAACATTATTAAACAGTTGTGCTGTTTACAGTATTGTGGAAATTATACATTATTTCAGGAATTTTATGAATATAAATATTTTGTAACCTTTATAAAAGTCACTTTTGATCAATTTAATGCATCCTTGCTTAATAAAAGTGTATCAATTGCTCTAAATAAAATAAAACAATTCTTACCGACCCCAAACTTTTGAACAGTGGTGTACAATTTGGATTTAATTGGCATGTTTTCAGTCTATTAGGCATGATGATATATTGTATAAAATGACAACAAATCAAATGTGTGACATCTTACCCCAACATAACATGAAAACTTATTGTCTTAAAAACGTTTTTCTGATTTCCACTTTTCCATGTGACAACTTGCCCCGGGGTCACATGACCTACTGCAGCGTCTTCAGGGCAGTCATTGTCACTGGTGTCAGAAATTAGCGTGTTCAGAAACGTAAAGACTTTATACAACTCCTCGGGCAGGAAACTGAGTCTGTCTTTGGACGCAGAGTCGTGTGTGTGTGTGTGTGTGTTTGAGCTGATATGGAGTCCCGAGCCATAAAGGAAGGGGTCCTACGAAGGGGTAGAAACCTTAAAGTCGCAGCGTTTGAAGAGGGTTTGTGTGAATCACACCGAATGCTGGTCCACACAGAGGGAAATCCAGACTTTGTTATCATAATCTGTGTCTGTCCACAAATACAAGTACAGAATATTCACAGATATCATTCATAAAATAATATAAGTTCGGCACATGAAGATCATGCATACAACACTCTGGGTATATCAAAGTTTTGATGATCTGGAAAACGTATTTAATTCATTATTGTTTGTTTGTTTGTTTGTTAGTTTGTTTTTTAGTGTTTAATTTAGTGTTTTACTGTCTATTCTCTTTATTTATTTATTGTTTTAGTTTTTTACTCATTTGTTTCTATATTGTTCTGTATTGTTTTAATGTTTATGCTTTTGTTTCTTTTATTTATTGTTTTTGTTTTTTGTTGGAAGGTTTTTTTCTTTATTATTTTGTTCGTTATTTGTTTCATTTACTAATTGTTTACCATTTGTTTGGTATATTTTTTGCTTTATTTGTTTCAGTTTGTTATATCGTGTTTTACTGTTTATTCTTTTGTTTGTTTATTATTTAGTGTTTAATTTAGTGTTTTACTGTTTATTCTCTTTACTTATTTATTTATTGTTTTAGTTTTTACTCGTTTGTTTCTATATTGTTTTTATTTATTGTTTTTTTATTTATTGTTTTAGTGTTTTATTTAGTGTTTTAATGTTTATGCTTTTGTTTCTTTTATTTATTGTTTTTTGTTTTTTCTTTTGTTTATTCTTTGTTTCATATACTTATTGTTTACTATTTGTTTGTTATGTTTTTTGCTTTATTTATTGTTACGGTGTATTATTTAGTCTTTTACTGTTTATTCTTTTGTTTGTTTATTATTTGTTTGTTTTATTGTTCACTGTTAGTTTTGTTTATTGTTTGTATTAAGTGTTTTACTGTTTATTCTTTTGTTGATTTGTTATTTGTTTCTTTCAGTTGTTGTTTGAGATAAACATTGCGAAGTTTAAGAATGCTTTTATAAATCCTGCTTATTTTTATTGGCCATTTTTTTTTTGTCCTACTCAGCAAATCGTGAGATTCAGCAACCCGAGAAGGATGTTTGGACTCTTTACATCTTTCCTGTTCACTTTCATTTTTTCCTTCAAGGAGCTGTCGGAAAAGTTACATGGAAAGGATACCGATCCAGCAGCTCCATTGTAGAGATCTTCCATAGCGCTTTATAAATATTTGAAGATTTTAGCGTGGTTATTTCTCCGTTTTTCCAGAGTAGCTCTTTATCCAGCTGTTACTGTTATGGAGGAATTACATGATCATCTGAAGCTGTTCTCAAGATGTCTGAGGATTTCACAATCTACTAATGTTCATAAAACAGCAAAACTGAACAAGCAGCCAGAGAGTTAGAAACAGGCCCGTACCCATCCTTAGCTGATAGATGCTGGCTTTGATTTGTGTCGCTTAAACTCTGTTGAAGTGTCGCATGCAAGACAACAGCCTGAACCTGTTGCACAACACTTCAGCTCAATGACAGAACTGTGTCTTTACTGTATTTTCACATTTTCTGAAGAAAATATTTTAACTCACCACCACAATGCAAGTGCATTCTAAGGGATTTGACTGATTAGGTGAGTCTTAAAGAGACGGTACACCCATAAATAAAAAATTCTGTCATTAGTTAGTTACTCGTGCCATTTCAAACATATGACGCACACAAAAAAGGTGTTTTTAAAAATGACCATACTATTAAACTCAGTGGGGTGCAGTTCTTGGTTTTGGACCCCATTGACTTTCATTGAACTGACAAAATCACTTATAAACATCATCTTCTTCTTTTTTTGGGTTCCACAGGAAAAAGAAAGTCATACAGATTTTGAATGACACGAGGGCGAGTAAATTATTACATCATTTTCATTTTGGATTTGAGCATCATGTCCGCTTTTGTTCATGCAGCCAAGCAAAGTTCATGCAGTTGAACAAGGCTGTGTAAGAAAGTTAAGCACACTTAGCCTGTCCTGAGGTGTTGACAGGCATCTGGGTCAGAGAACGTGAGCTCTGGAGCGCTGCTGGACTGACCTACTTCCACACAAGCTTGTGATGTTTTGAACTCAAGATCGAAACAGATCCCAAAGTCTCCGGTTCTCAAATTTTTTCCCCTGTCTGTTTTTTTTTTTTTTTTTTTTTTCGCTGACATAAATAAAGCCATCTGCATCACACATCTGTCTAAACAAAGATGATACGAATGAATGTTTGAGTGCTTGATTTTGAGTTGAGGATAAACTGTGGCCTAGATAGTAATAGGCATACAGATCACCTGTGTACTAACGTCCACGAGACAAGTGGCTGATTCTTGTTTGGTGTGTTGAAACGCAAGCATCATGAGAAAGGCAAAACTCAGACATGCAGGTAAATGTTCATATGACAGTCAGTGCACAATGTGTGTGTGTTTGTGTAAGTGATGTCTCTGCATACTTGAACTTCACTTGTTGTGGTTGGTTCATTAGTGAATCGCTAATATCCCTGTGGGCATGTACCAGCCAAACCTGCTCTGAAAGGCATTTTTGGCTCCATATTTCCATGGAAACTAACAGAAAGTTATATGCTTTCAATTTCAACACACTGGTAGGCAACTTCACCCTATAAACATGAGTCCTATGCGATCCAGTATTGTTTTTTGTTTTCTGTGAGTGTTTGCGGTTCAACTCGTCACAGTTTGGCTGCTTTCTGCTGTTTTGATTCGTTTGTCTTGGATGAATATGTTAGTTATGAAGCCTGAAGTGTAACAGAAACTAGACCTTTGTAAAGTTTAGTTTAGTTTAACAGTTTTATTAGTTTTTTGCACCAGAGATAGTGGTGAAATTAAAGTCAACGTGAAATCTAAATTGACCCCATTTTTATTTTCATTATTTATATAAAATACATATTCTATATAATAGATAGATAGATAGATAGATAGATAGATAGATAGATAGATAGATAGATAGATAGATAGTCAGACAGACTGATAGTCAGACAGATAGTCAGACAGATGGATGAATGGATACACAAAAGGATTGATGGATGGATACACAGATGGATGGATGGATGGATGGATGGATGGATACACCGAACGATTGATGGATGGATACACGGATGGGTGGATGGATGGATGGATGCATGGATGGATAGATGATGGATGGATACATGGATGGATGGATGGAAGGATACACTGAACGATTGATGGATGGATACACAGATGGATGGATGGATACACAGATGGATGGATGGATGGATGGATGGATGGATACACAGATGGATGGATGGATACACAGATGGATGGATGGATGGATGGATGGATGGATGGATACACAGATGGATGGATGGATACACCGAAGGATTGATGGATGGATGGATGGATACACAGATGGATAGATGATGGATGGATGGATGGCTGGATGGATGGATGGATACACCGAAGGATTGATGATGGATGGATGGATGAATACACAGATGGATGGATGGATACACAGATGGATGGATACACAGATGGATAGATGGATGGATGGATGGATGGATACACAGATGGATGGATGGGTGGATGGATACACAGATGGATAGATGATGGATGGATTGATGGATGCACAGATGGATGGATGGATGGATAGATGATGGATGGATACACGGATGGATGGATAGATGATGGATGGATACACGGATGGATAGATGATGGATGGATAGATGGATGGATACACAGATGGATGGATGGATAGATGATGGATGGATACACAGATGGATGGATGGATGGATGGACACACAGATGGATGGATGGATGGATGGATACACGGATGGATGGATAGATGATGGATGGATACACGGATGGATGGATGGATGGATACACAGATGGATGGATGGAGACACAGATGGATAGATGATGGATGGATACACGAATGGATGGATACACGGATGGATGGATGGATGGATAGATGATGGATGGATACACAGATGGATGGATGGAGACACGGATGGATGGATGGATGGATGGATACACAGATGGATAGAGGATGGATGGATACACGGATGGATGGATGGATGGATACACGGATGGATGGATGGATAGATGATGGATGGATACACGGATGGATGGATGGATGGATACACGGAAGGATGGATGGAGACACGAATGGATGGATGGATACACAGATGGATAGATGATGGATGGATACACGGATGGATGGATGGATGGATACACGGATGGATGGATGGATGGATACACGGATGGATGGATGGATGGATGGATGGATACACGGATGGATGGATGGATAGATGATGGATGGATACATGGATGGATGGATGGATGGAGACACAGATAGATGGATGGATACACAGATGGATAGATGATGGATGGATACACAGACGGCTGGATACACAGATGATGGATGGATGGGTGGATGCACAGCCAGATAGATGAACTGACAGACAGACAAAAGAAAGTCGCCAGGTTTGGAACAACATGAGTGCGAGTAAATGTTCATTGTTTTTGTGCACTATCCCTTTAAGTGGGCGAACAGGCTTTGGTAACACAACGGATGCTATAAACATCAGTTCTGGTTTGGTTCTGGTTTGGTTGTGTGTTTCTGCTCACCGCTGTACCTCGCGGCCTCTTGTCCTCATTACTCCCCCATGTTCCCGCTGTGAGGCGAGGGGCAGCCGCGTCCAGATGTGCGGATCCGTGGAACATTCTTGAGCAAGAGGGGTTCGGGAGGGGGAGGGGTGCAGATTCCATTGAAGGGTCAGATGTGTGACACAACAGGCATGCCTCATCCCACTTTACTGGGTTTGTTGGGATCATTAATAACCAGAGTGACAGTGTGTGTGTGTCTTCTTTGAGGACGTTAACCAGGACTGCGTTTCACCATGTTGATTGGTGGCAGTGGTTCTACGATTGACTTACGATGCTTTTGGGAAACGCAGTCCAGACCGGTTTCACATTGAACGCGTCAGTCATGTGACTGCAATAAATGCCATGGCGGGACGCCCAACGTATCACTCATTGGCCTGCCTGCAGTTTTTGCATTTAAAAAATAAATTAAATGTAGTTTGTTTTCAGTAGTTGTTTTCTCTATATCATTGTTGGTTTTAGCTTTTTAGAATTTTCAGTTCATACCGTTTTTATTTTAATTTTAGTATTGATAAAGTTAATGCACTATTTAGAAATATTTGACTTTTTTGTCATCTAATAATGGCATTCCCTTGTTTAGTTTAGTGCTGGCAGGTTATAAAAGCTTCAAGTTTTATAATTTATCGGGTATCTGAAACTAAAATTAAAAGTTTTGAAAAAAAGAAAAAATATATTTTAGTTCGTTTTTGAGTTATTAAAATGCACATATATAAATATATACATACTTTTCATACTTTTGAACTTTCTATTCATCATAGAATCCTCTAAAAAAAATCACGGTTTCCTTCAAAAAAATCTTTTTCAACATTGATAAATTATAAGATATGTTTCTTGATCATCAAATCATCATATTAGAATCATGAGAAGGGTCATGTGACACTGAAGACTGGAGTGATGATAAAT